>NW_027115065.1:640532-669093 GCF_000696795.3 Halyomorpha halys
TCTTTTCATTCCAAACTCCTTAACCATCCTAACCCATTAATTCTTAATCTTTCATCCTTGACAATCTCTGATAATCCTCCGAGGCGTCTGAAAAGATGGCCACGGGACCTTCTAATTTAAATTAATGTTTGAAGTACCACCAATGGGTGGTTCCTTCCCTAGATTTTCAAGTGTATATGAAACATACTACAGATTTACCTATTGTATTATTTTGTACAGTTGTAAATTAAATTAAATAAATAACTAAAAAAAAAACAACTTTCAATTACTTTAAGAGAAACATGAGAAAACAACAGCAGTATGAATACACCATGAAAATTATGTTATAGAAACTAATTTTTGCGTGAAATTTGCTAATATTTTTCTCTTATTTCATTAAAATTAATGGCACTAGTCCACAAAAAAAATTACTTATTAATTAAATTAAATATGTTCTGCTATAACCCATGAGGGGTCAGGAGAGAAATACTCCATAAGGAAGTACAAGTACTGTTACTAGACTAACGGTTTTGCTAGGTGATTAGTTCAGGATCACGTTCGAACGCATATTTTTTTCCAATTAATTGTACCAACTTTATGAGGCTGGGTTGACCCCAGAGAGCTCCCGAGCCCACGGGGTTGACTCATGGCAACAGTAACGGATTAAATAATTATCGCCCACAATCGGATTCGAAACCAAGTTCTTGGAGTTAGAGGCACAGTGGCTTACTTACCACTGAGCCACCTTGCTCCATGACTTATATAGACCATCATTATAACTAATTTAAATATATAAAATGTATTTAATTTACACTCGCTCTGGCTCAAAGGGGATAAGCGTATTCTTTATTGTGGAGGTTGGAACTATACCGTATTAGTGAGTTTTAAATTTGAATTAATTCGCGGTGTTGGAGATTTTTTTGTGAATTAATTATTCCTAGGCATATTATAAGTAATATTTAAGTGACAGCTTGATAAAATGTTGCAGGGGTAACTCCAGAACTAATATTTCAAGTCATCTCAGAAGAACACAATCTTGTTTAATCTCCCAACGCAATCAAAGGTACTCTTTTGTTTTTATCTATTTTTTAAAAATCTTTTTAAGAGTCCACAGATATTAAAAATAATTTTGATTTCGTTGGGTATAAATAATTGTATCCTATGCATAAAATGTTAAGAACATGCCCACCCACTTATTAATATCAATTTTACACATAAAATGTAGGTACTGATTTTAATGTCATTCTGATAATTATCAGCGGAGTAAGTTTTAATTTTACATTTCAGTTAATCTTTCCATAAAGATTTCAATATCCCATTCGTTGCAGAATTGGTCCAAAATAGACATACCTTCTTCATTTTCAAAATTCGTACCCACACAAAACCATTATTAATCTCTCATCTTTATCCCTGATAACCCACCGAGGCGACTGAAAAAAGATGGCCACAGGATCTCCTAATTTAAAGGTTCCTTTTCAAGATTATCGTGTGTCCTGAAACATTTATCAAATTTACTTATCGTATTTTTGACGTGACAACGTCTTATAAATTAGATTCCAGGGAGTCATGTAGGCAAAAGTGTAGCGTAACGGAAATAGAATGGGCGTGGCTTAGTATGGCTTGGTAATTAAGGTTATAGATACTGGAAGTCATGTAGGCAAAAGTGTAGCGTAACGGAAATAGAATGGGCGTGGCTTAGTAGTATAGTAGTGGGGGTAATTGAGGTTATAGATACTGGAAGTCATGTAGGCAAAAGTGTAGCGTAACGGAGAGTGCGGTGGTGGCGGTAATTGAGGTTATAGATACTGGAAGTCATGTAGGCAAAAGTGTAGCGTAACGGAGAGTGCGGTGGTGGCGGTAATTGAGGTTATAGATACTGGAAGTCATGTAGGCAAAAGTGTAGCGTAACGGAGAGTGCGGTGGTGGCGGTAATTGAGGTTATAGATACTGGAAGTCATGTAGGCAAAAGTGTAGCGTAACGGAGAGTGCGGTGGTGGCGGTAATTGAGGTTATAGATACTGGAAGTCATGTAGGCAAAAGTGTAGCGTAACGGAGAGTGCGGTGGTGGCGGTAATTGAGGTTATAGATACTGGAAGTCTCGTACCATCGTCCGATTATGAACAGAATAATGGAAATTAATTGTTAAATATAAATATCATTTGTAAAGGAAAATAAATATCTTGATTCAAATATTGTGTGTCTATTTTATTAATATTATTATTCCAATATTTAGCGTAAAGTTGTCACATCAGGCGCGTTTCGGCGCCAAGCTCACATTTTTTTTGTATACAATTGTAAATTTCAATAAATAAATAATTAATTTAATCATTCCTAAGGTATTTCTTAAAAGTTTTTTTTTTTTTAATTAATATATAAATACTAATAAAATGTCTATCTAGGCTTGGTGGCGTTCCTGTATGGCAAAGAGCCAGTGCTGAACACTTAAAACAAGTCAAGAGCGTAGTCAAGGCCTAATAAAATGAGTAAAATAAATTAGTTCGCATTACTAAAATCGAATTTTTGTTTGTTATTACTAAAGACTAGTTGCTTTCTGTTATTTAACTTGTATTTTATGCTCCTCGTAAACAATTGACGTCAAGTTCAGTACACAAACATATTGTTTTCGTTTATCATATATATATAATAAACTAATAATGATAAACGAAAACAATAATGTTCGTGTACTGAACTTGCTTCAATGGGAATGAAGTCACATTTATTAGTCGAAATATTAAAACTCTTACGTGAACCACAATCTACTCCTTTATTTCCTAGATAACTACAGTGACCAAAATTCTACCACTGTATTGCACGATGGAGAGAGACTCAAGGTTCCTGCAACACACGAACACCAGTGAACTCCCCTTAAGTAGATGTGTTAGCAAAATGATATATATACGGACATACACGCCTATTTTTATTTATATATGATTGATTAAGGCCAAAACAACTTCAGAGTAGCGCATTTTTTTTACAACTTGGAACTCCATTAGGTTAAGCTCCGATCTTCAATGTTAATAATCATTTAAAAATTAATTAATCACTTGGATGATGCATTGAACAAAACTTAAAAGCTGAGATTTACCTAAAGGTCAAATCGTTATAAAAATAATTAATAATGCCATTATACAATTATACAATATTATGCCATTAATACAACTTTACTGGAAAACAATATGGTCCTGCCGTTGTCATAAAGATCTAATTTCATCCTCTCTTCTCTATTTTTGAGAATGACGACGACAAAAAGGTTTTTTGGAAACTAGAAAAATTACTATCTACTACATTTGAGTCATTCAGTCATTAAAATGATAACTGAAACAATGAAAACTTTTGCAAATTACTATATATTACCTTAAACCTTAAGTCAGCATGCACCGTAATTTAATAGCAACATTATTTTTTTTACTGGAAGATTATTGATTGACCGTGTGTATAGATGAATGGAATATGGTCTGGATGCGGTAAAAAAAAATTCAAATAGTATATAATTATACTATTTTATTGAGCCAACGTTTCGCCCCACGTTGCACTTTTATTATTAATTTTCTATTATATTTTACACTTTTCTGTATCCCCGCTCATTTAGTATATTGTGTTTCTTAATCACTTACACACATTGTATCCCATTATTTTATACTTTACTTTTCCTTTGTTTGTTTCATTTGTTGTTGTTCCTTTGTTTTTCTATCTGTTTTTTTTTTTTTAATATATTTTATCAATATTTCTTCTTCCCCTATTATGTATATTACCATTTATTGTTCACCTAATTTAAATACTTTTTTACTATGTTTACTTTACAAATTATTTTCGTTATTCTGGCATAACTGCCATCCCCACTCCTCCCAATACAAACTGTCACTTTGTCTTTGACTGCCGTCAAAACAGGTATGCATTATGTCTCATTATTTGATTTGTTTTTTTTTTTTGTTTTTTTCATCTCTTTATTTGTACTTTCTTTAATATTTCTTCTCTAATCTATCTGTTACTATTACCCTTTTCATTTACTATTTACAACCTTTAATTTTTCTTATTATATCTTACTTTTCATTTTATACCCCTGCTATTTTACACTTATGTTTTTTCTTTTTTCCTTTTTGTAACTATAGTTTTTGCATCTTTTTTAGCCCTGCAACGTGGGGCGAAACGTTTGCTCAATCAAATAGTATAATTACCTACTATTTGAGTTTTTTTTTACCGCACCCGGACCATATTCCATTCATTATTTTTTTTTTAAGAAAACAAATTTTTTTTTTTTAAACCTGTGAAATCAGACCTAAATAATCCAATGTTACCAAAAACTTGAATTCATAATAAATTTGCTAATACCATGTTTCATTATCTAGTGACTCATTTATGAAATACACGTCTTTGAGCTTTGATTTAGCTATACTTTAGAAAGGCTCTTTTACAAGTGAGTTAAATTTCATTTGTGACCTCGCTGCACTATGTGATCGATTACTCTAAATTATAACCCCAATTTTTCAAATTATCAAAATTTATATCATGTGCTTTTAGTATCTTTCTGTTTAAATTTCAAGTATAAGTAAAGAGAAAATAAAATATTGTAATGGAATGCGCCGATTTTTTGGAATTCCAGGTATAAATATTAAAGCCCTCTTGTGAAATCTTCAACAGAAATAAATTTTATTTTGGTTACATTTATTTCTAGGATACTCTAAAGAAAATGAGGGACTTGGATGATAAGATTGTATATGCCTTAAATGTAAATATACCAACTCCTTCATTTAGGGGTGAAATAGATCTATCACAGAATTGTAAACAATTATATGATGAAGTAGGTAATAAGGAAAGAAGCAAGTTACATAAAGTTGTGTAGTACATTAATACTTTCTAATGCTTATCTAAAATTTTCAGTTACAATCTAATTATGATAAACGTGAACTGTCTATTAAAAAATGTATTAATGTTACATCAGATAAAATCAATGAACTAAAACAGAAAAAAGAGAGTGGTGATGATCTAACAATTAATAAGGTTCTTAGTAAGGAACAAAACAAGGTTAGTTAGTTAACCATAATTATTATTTGTTTAATATATGTACATGCTAAACAAATAATTTTTGAGATTAGTTCACAATTGTCACTCCGACGTGTTGGATGGGTTACTCACTTATCTATATACAATGAGAAAATTGTCAATCATAGATGTTTGTTATAACGAGATACCGTTGTTATTTTTATTTATTCTCATTTATATCCGATCTCATCTGAAGAAGTCTCTTTTGAGGGTTTAATCATCGCTTTTGAGGAAGTGGAAATCAATAGCTGTTTTCCTAATGAAATAGTAACAGTGTTATAACCCTCAGAAATATAATATTGCATAGAATATTATGTATATTAGGGTGAGAACACCCCCATCCACCATTTGGAGTGACACTTGTGTATCAAAGTAGGCATTAGAAGATATTTTAATTACTTATATACTTGAAAGATGTAGTTGTAGTGTTGGTATACCAATTAAATATGTTATATAGTAATTTGGTGGGATACGCTAATTAATCTGTTCATTAGTACTGACAAAACAAACAAATATTTTTTAAATTATTTGATTCGTTGATTGGCTACATGCTTTTATTCACATCACATTTAAATTTTTACAAATATCTTATAATCTTTGATTATAGTGAAAGCAATGATACGAGGCATTGAATGTCTTTTATGATATTGCATATCTTTCCAGAATACTGCAGGTGGGGCAGAGGAGGTTTATGTCCTTTCCAATGTCACGAGCCTGATAGAATCCCACATTTATGCTCTGTGAGGTATTGGGACATCCACTAGTCAGGGTGGGTCCTATTAATTATGTGGTCTGTAGGCAGCTTTCTGTGTTAGATTTTTCAGAAGGCCTCAGCAAGGCATGTTCATTGGAGTGGAGAGAGTGAGCTGGTATTATTCTCGAGCACTATCGATACCAGGCTAAAAGATGAAGCTTAGGCACTGCAGGAATGGATACTATGAGTGGAGGGATAAAACTTTAGTCCTCGTGGGAAAGAGAGTTTATTAAATTCCGATGAGGAGATGAAGCTTCTGTCTGTATTTGTAGGACTATAAGAGGAGCAGATGAACACTCGGTTCTTATAGAGGACCTAGGTACTCGCGCAACCTAGTAGTTGTTTGATAAACTACTTGCTGGGGTGGCCAGGCCCTGTTTCATAATGAAAGCTAATAGTATTAGTTCATAGTACAAGTGTAGAAACTAGTGTGGTAATAATACTGATAATTATTTTTTTCATGATAGGGATGACTATTAGTGATATTTCAGGAAATAAAAAATACTAAAATACAAGTTACTATTGTACAAGTCAGTGTAATTGAATTAAGATAAATCTACAAGACTGATAGTATTAGTTTGTACTTTATTATGAAACAGGGCTCTGGTATGGCATTACAAACTACAAGGATTAATTGTATGGATTATTTATAAATTAGCTGAATCATCCCATGGGTGGTTTTCAAACTTTGAATATGAAACAGATTTCCATAATATGCCCGTTTATTCTTCTTGTCATCATTTTGACCCTAGGTTTCGTTAACTAGCTAACTGGCAGAGGTTATATAGGTTTTCTAGGATTATTGTTCTAACTTACAAAAATTTTGTATTTTACACTATGGGTACCTGAAGATTGTTTCGGTACTGAATCTACTTACTTAATTAGATCATTTATTTAATTGAGCAAACTTTGTTAAATTTTTGTGACGTGTAGTTAATCAAATATACCAATTTTATTTGAGTGTATCGTAAATAAAACATTTACAGTTTTTTAAATAATTACTAATGCCACAAATTTTTTTTTTAGTTGCGTATGCTGAAAAATGAACTTTTTGTGGAAGAAATTGTGAAAGATCGTTCATTGAAAATATACCAAGAGCGGTGTAGGGAATATTTCAAGCCTAAGAACTACAGTGTGTAGCAGGTGGCCGATCAAAAATGAGTAATCTAGAACTGCCAATCGGACTGTAATGTTCAGCTTAGAAAAAGCTCAATTAATTTTCTAAGATTAGGAGTAGCATAATGTAGGATTGTGTCTTGTTATACATAATGGCAACTGACAGACTGAATAATGTTTTTTTTATTGCTAATATTTACTTTTCTAAAAAAAAAAATACAAAGAAAATAATCTAAAAAAAAAGCTGCCTTCATGTGATGTGATGTTGAAATTTCATTAAGGATAAAACATAAATAAAGAAAAAAGTTTGATGTTTACTGTTTCTTGCATGAAACAGTAAGGATAAAACATAAATAAAGAAAAAAGTTTGATATATATGTATATGTAGTTGACCGTAAAAATTGATATATAGGAAGATGGTCAGGGTTGCGGTCACAAGTGAATTGTGAATCACTTGTGACCGCAACCCTGACCATCTTCCTATATATAAAAAAGTTTGATGTTTACTGTTTCTTGCATGAAACTGAACATCATTCATTTAATGTTTATCTATCCTAATTTCCTGTTGTTTCTTATTCCTTTTATTTTTTTTTTATCAAACATATGTCTTTTATATGAATTATGTTTCTTACCATTCATATGCTTTTAACATTGTTCCATCTTTCATGATTTGAGAATTTGGAGACTTTAGACAAAATAGTTTTTCTTATAAACATTTTTTTTTAATGTTAATTTGCTTTTATTTTAAGTTGCTTCTTCATTCTTAATGGTTATTAGCAATACTTTTAACTCAGATCTAATTTATAAAATTGTCAATTTAAAAAAATTCTTATTTATTTTTTGGTATAGATTAACATCGGGCATTTATATATAATTTCTTTCTTATTTATAAGAATTTTAGGAAATCCACTGAAACGTGATTTACGGTTTTCTGAATGCTACACCTTTAACAAGTCCTCACACTAAGTAACTCTGTGGAAGACAAATGGCAATTTCATCTATCCTTGGTACATACCTTGTTTGAAGACATTGAGGACTTGAAGACCATTTAGAATGATGGCCCTTCAACAGTCTTAGTTTTCATTGTTTATTCAAGTGAAACTTCTTTATCAACACTCTACACTTTGGAAAAAATATATATAAGGGAGTAAATTGATTTTGTGACGCAAGAAAAGATGAAACAGAAGTTGTGAGGGGGAGGGGCAATGCTGGCTGTTTTATTTTGTAACAGGAGAGCAGATCAGAGGAGGTAACTGAATTGGTCCTTCAGTTGCCAGTATTGAGTGATAAAATGACAAACCTAGCTCTCCTGTTACAATATAAAAAATGTTCCTGCAAGAATTGATTTAGGAAATGGCTGTTCTATTTTAATTATTAGTATTATGGAACTAATATTTTTCGTCATTAAGCTTAATTATTATCATTGTTAACCTATATCTATAAGAGAGAACACTTGATCGTTCATAACAAAAATTTAATATATTTTATTTCCAGAATTATAGGCAACCAGCCCCTAATTCCTCAAGAAGCAATAAAATTAAAAAAGATTTTCATTTTACATTATTTAATAATTTATTCTACTATAAAAAAAGTGTTATTGTGACACCATCAGTTTTGAAGGTTTTTAAAAATCTTTATTTCCGATCATGACTTTCCTTATAAACATTCAGCCCAAAACCTTATTTTTTTTATGAACGGTCTTGACTTAAAAAGCGATATAAATTTATGACATTATGTATTTCACAGCTTTAAACCACATTAAATGTGATCTACGGAGATAGTAGAGTCTAGACCGATCAATGTGAAAACTATGTAGTTTAACCGAATAATAAAATTATACCTTGTTTCAGATTGTTAATATCGGTTATTTATTGCTGATACATGACATCTATTGTTTGCTACCTGCTTAATTCTTAGAATACAATCATCTCAATAATAAATTTGTTACTTACAGAATTCTTCAATTTTATCATTGTTTAAATATTTAGTGCTTTTCTTCATATGCAGTCGATATGTATACAATTATTCCTAGTACAACAAAAAACAAATAAAAAAGTTAAATACTTCTCTTTTGAAGTTACAAAGTGATATGGTAAGTGAAGTGTTAGCTATAAGATACAAGTGAGGTGACATATTGATTGACACAAGGGTGAGAGAGTAAACTGTTAACTATATAAAATTTTTAATTGAGGCTGTGAATTCTGGAATCTACCAAGTCCAGTTTCAAAATTTTAATTGACAGTTTTGTTATTAGATTAAAAAAAAAAAAAGTAATATTTTCTAAGAAAATTTTATTTAACTGGCATCAAATAAATTCTATTACCCAGTGATGATCTTTTAAAATAAAATTGTTAATTAGAAAAAAATTTTAAATTTAATTTGGAAGTTAAGTTCTTGGTTTTTCTATATTTATTCCAGCTTCTGAAAATTACCAGCTTATAACCTCAATCTATTTAAAAGTATGATTATTTTGAAACCTCAAAGGAAAAATACTAAAGTTTCCTGTGTTTGAGGTGGTAAAAACAAAACTCATGTTATAGGAAAGACTATAAATTAGTTAATTAATTATGAATTACTTGTTATATATTAAAATTTGAATTATGTGAACCAGACCTGAATCCTTTATTTATAATTGTGAAGGATATTTAATAAGGAAAATCATTTTTTCTGTTAAAATCTAAAGATGTATAAGTGCTAAAGCATTTTCCTGAATTAGTTGAATAGCACGTTAAGGTACTTCTACAGGTTTGCCAAGCTTCAAATCCAAGAGTTAAACAAATTCTTGGTAAACAAAGAAAGCAAGAAAGGTTTAATAGAATTTTAAAATATACAATCTTAAACAACAGTTAATTATTAAATCTAAAGGTTTAGGAAATTCTGTAATTGATTAAAACAAGAAAAGCTCAAATATTCATTTGTTCGTAGTTCTGAAACAACGCAAAATAAACACAAAACACTCGCCGATAATCGATTTTTTTTTCCCCCGATCCCTCTAAAACATAAAGAAAAAGTGAATTAATAAATTCATTACTGTGAAAAAGAAAAGTAATTCGTGTTGGGTCTTACCTTTTACTACCTTTGGTATTTTAAGGTTACCTGTTATGTTTAGTTGTTATTTATGAGATATCCATTCTAAAAAAAGGTGCTATTTTAAATCCGGAGGTGAGGGGCCTTTTCGTGTTGTATCGCATAGAAGATAAAATAAAAAACATTAATTAATAAAGACAATAGATAATGGAGAAATAATAAGAAAAGAGAAGTGGGGGAGGGGGGGGCGAATTCAAACAAGATTAATACCAGTCAATGCTTGCGCATGTGCGAATTTGCTCTAGTTTGGCAAACGTGTTACAGTAGGTCTGTCCCAACTACTACTGACTGGAACTGTACAGAGCATGCGCAATACAGGTTTTGGGAGGAAACCTCCATACTGCGCATGCTCCGGACAGAAGTGGTTGTTTGAACAGACCTAGTTTCTCAAAAGATTTCGATGGATAACTGCTTTGCTTCAATGTGGAATGCATACTAAAGATTTGTAAAGGTCCTCGCATTAACCTAGGTCGATACTGCTGTACATGGCAGTGACTTCATACAGTTCTACACAACCGAAGGTAGTTGTATTCGTGTGTATTGAGGGGCCACCTTAGGAACCTTAAGACTGCAGTGCAGATAACGGCCCTGAGTGAGTTGACTTTTATTTCGTAGTTGTTCCATGGAATAAAAACTGAACCCTTTGGTTAGAATGTTATCATACTGGATAACTTCTTCGAATGTCAGAAATAGCGAGGTAGAGTATAAACAAAAAAGAAAAGGCTACACAGCAGTGCTGTATTCGTAAATTTTCCAATATATGAAACCCATTCTTCCATTATTGAGTTATCGGGAGGTACTCGGGAAAAAAACACGGGTCGTCTATTAATATATAGGACTACACCACTGCTACACTGCCATCCTGCCGTCGTTTTCATTTTACCACTTACAGAGGAGAACATAGATTTGCTTATTTTTAAATAATTCTTTTTTTTTTATTTACTACAATTTGAAATTTTTGAAAATATTTACCAGTCAATTAGAATAATTAATGATCACCTGAGCTAATACCCATTAAATATTAAAAAATAATCATTGGTATAGGTTATGAATATTTTATCGGCCATCCGTATATTTTCAAAAGGAGTACAATCATCTGTCTATGATCACCTTTGTTCTAAATAGAAAATGATCATAAGATAAATTTACGTTCGAATGTTGGGATTTATTAGGAATTGTTGTGTTTTTTTCAGATCTATTATTTATCTGAGATGGGACCACTTCGTAGCCTGGTGGCACTACGTGATGATAAATAGATGATTTTTAAAACAAATTTATAGTGTTTATTTTTTTAAAATTATTACTAACCCGAAATATACAAATTCCCAAAGGTGGTAATGGAAGTGTTGTGGCAGTACACCGAAGCACTCAGGCAGAATCGGACGCTGTCAGTGAAGGTCAAGAGCTACTTTACTAATCCACAGAAAGGCGTAAAGTGCTGCTTTAGTTGTGAGTAATCCAGTGTTAAAACCCTTAGATTATGTTTTTACTTTAACAATAATTTATGAAAGATAAAATAGAAGAAATATTTCTTCAAGACATAGATCTTAAAAGAAATCTATCGACGTTTAAAAGTCTTCAGATTCTAAATAATGAAATATCTTTCAAAATGTTCAATTCATGTCCAAACATGATGTTCTGTGTGCATAGCTCAGATACGAAAATGAATTGCACTAGAAGTGCTGGATTTTTATGCTTTCTACCATTTCCTAAAAAACGCCATAACTCTACTTTACTTTTTTAACCTTAAAGTTTATTAGTATTAAAAATATTTTCGTTTCGCTGACAAAATATGTTTGCAACCTATTTTCTCAATTCGGTTACAAAACAATAATTATAATTGATGCAACATTTTTTTCTAACATGTGAGAGAAGAAGTTATGTACAGGGTCTATCCTATTCTAACCATGGTGAGGGTCAAGTTTTCATTTCGTTGGACCGCCACAGAAACAAAAGTTGATAACCAAGGGCGTATAGGAACCGGCGCCGCAGCAGTCACGAGCGAGTTAAAGTTTGGTCTACAAACGGCCCTTGCCCTTCACTTACCTACAGATAGAATATGTGGGACTGCGATTTTGAAAATTTTCGAATTATATTTTCGAAGGAAATGTTTTGAGGCCCCCTTGAGTTATATATAAGGTTTTATTATCCTTGTTGAAATAGTCACTCAGGGCTTTAATGTCGAATTTTCAAGAAAGTCTTTCCCTAAAGTATCTTTTATTTTAAATTATAAAGAAGATGATCAGGGGAGCGTTCACAAAAGAAAACAAAAATTAGTAAAACAACTATTTTTTATTTTTTGTTTTCTTTTGACCGCACCCATAAAATAATAAACAGTTCTCTTTATTAGCTATAATAAACAATGGAAAGATGCAAAATATTAAATAATTTTATGAATCACTAAAGGAGAAAAAAAAAAAAGATGAATGAAATCATCTGATTCGATCAGACTGGCCAACCTTTTCCGATCAATGCAGCTTTGTTATCTTTTGTAAAACTGTTGTATTATTGGCAGGAATTAAGTTGATATTCGTTTTTCGCGTTTCTAGATACCTGTAAATGTAATAGTAACTGAACATTAATTTTTTTTTTGGTTGAAAGTTTACAACCCAGAAATAATACATGAAATAGTGTGATACTTGGAATGCACTAGAATTTGTTTATACGATATTTAATGATCACCCATGTGATTATTAATCATATTAAATAATAATAAAGTTATTTCCAATAATATTTCATTATTTATGATTTAATTTAATGAACTAATTTAATATAAGTCTAATTAATATAGCATAAATGTTTTTATGTTGGTTTTAAAAAAATGAACATAAGGATAAGCGAAATATTGTCCTGGAAAAATGCTGGTTCATATTGTAAATGGTGACTATCTCTGAATTATTCAGTTAGTTTTGTAGGAGAATCGATTACTTAATGTACTTTATCTATTGATATGTTATATCTTCATTAATTTTACATGTAATTTAAAAAAAAAAAATTGTACGAAGCTAATACAACTTTTATTTCAAAGGCTATCCCCGAAAAATGAGAAATATGATGAGAAAAAACAGGAAAAGAAATAGAAAGAAATATTTTTGCTCTGAGACGTTGTCATCGAGAAGCTCTCAGTCTTTTTCTAATACCAATGAACCGAATAACCTGAGTCTAGATCAAAACTTACTCGTTGGAGTATCTTCTCAGTTGTATGAGGGTCAGCTCTCCAAGTACACGAACATGATGAAAGGTTGGCAACTTCGTTGGTTTATTTTGAATGCTAAAACTGGTATTTTAAGTTATTTTATAAACGAAAGTGACAAATGGAAACGACCTAAAGGCTGGACCAATCTGATTTCAGCCATCATTTCTCCTAGTGATGAGGATTCGAATACGTTCACAGTGAGCTCGGTTTGTGGGAATTGTTTGAAACTGAGAGCACGTGATGCTAGGGGCCGTCGTGATTGGATCACCAAGCTAAGAACTGTAGCTCAACACCATGGAGATTCTACTCGGGAGAAAGTATTCCAGAGATCATCTCTTAAATCTGAAATTGATGAAACTAAGGAGGCTTTTGACAAAGTGAAAAAACACCTTTTTGAAACGGAAAAAGAACGCTTATTATTAACAAAGGCGATTGATGATTTACCCACACGTGGTAAACTTCATCATCTGGATCCTGATTTTCTCACATTGAAAGCGTTATCATATGCTGTGGTTGTGTCACTAAATCAGTGTTTATTTATTCTGCAAGAACAACCCCATCGTTCTGAACTATAAAAATCTTCTCTGAATAGTTTTTGTTACATTGTTGGAGAAAAATAAATTTCATATAATCATAAATCAATTGTTTAATTAATGTAAAAATCCGTGGAAGCTCTAGTAGTTAAGGTTTTACTTGGTTTAAATTGTACTGACGAGGTTGTCTAAGACTTAGGCGGCTCTCCAGCCTGATATCCACTTTACAGAAGGCCCTCGACAAGGCGTATTCAATAATAGGTAAGAAAGGAAGGGCCGTGCCAGGGGATGAGCCCTGGACACTGATGTAGGTCGAGGAGGTCTAGGTAAGAGAGAGTCTGAGGTTGAGTAGCAGTTCTAGTTGCCGAGATGAAGGAGACGGACTAAGATTGCTGATAGATAGGCCATATCATAGATATAGGCCATAAAGATATACCATAGAGATAGGCCATCATCATGGGCGAGCATACTAAAAAACAGCTCTTGTGAGAATCGATTGGCAATAAACCTTTCTATCTCAAGTAGAGTGAGTGCGCAAGGCTGTGGATCAAAGATCAAAAAGGGGATTTAGAGCCCCTTATTTATAGGCCTAGTCTATGTGGCTGTGACCGAGGAGCGGTCGGTACATGTCTTCTTGAGATAGTTTCGTGCATTGTTTTGGTATCGTTTATTAATCATTCTATTGACATTGTTAAGTGTTATATACAGAAATTATTAATACATAAAAATTACAGTATGTCTGTTACAAGATGAAGTAATTTGTAAATTTGAGATCTTCGATGAGGCTCGAGGTGCAGCGCTCAGGCGAGTTGAGACTGAACCGCTTGCTCCCTCTCGCTACAGTACTGTATGAAGTGCGCCTTCAACTTAAGTCCAGGGGTTACTTCTGTTTTGACTGGCTGGTTGGGTATTGTAAGTGGACTGTATATATAAATTAATTGAAATGAAAAAATAAACAGAAAAATCTCTTGGGTAATTTACATATAGCTATAGGAGTTGCCGAAACAAAACATTTATGTTGAAAGAAGATATTTGACCGTATGAAGATATCACAATGGTAAAAGAGAACTATTTATTGTAAACTAACGTTTCGCCCCACTTTACAAGACTGTAACAATGAAGTTGGTCACAGAATTACATTCTTACAGCCCTGCAAATTGGGGCGAAACGTTTGTTTACAATGAACAGTTCTATTTTACTAATTTGATACCTTTATTGACCGCCACCCGGACTATCCTCCTACAAAACATTTATAGTTAAAGTGTGTTAATTAATTTTTATTATGGATATATGAAAACTGTAGATATGCTTTTTAATGATCATGATGGACGGTGGACCAACAGGTGTGGATCATATATAGAAGGAAGTTTGCTTACTCATGCTTCTTTTTTCTTCTCTTCGCATCCCTCTATTTATCCTCACCTCGATTGCCGGAGATGTTTCTACTCACTCATTTTACACTGAAGAAGAATGAAGAAAAACAATTAATGCTTGGACTGAGAAAAAGGTTGCCTCGTGCCTTTATTGTCTTCCTCTCCCCACAGAAGGAGCTAGAGATGATGCTAGGTCACACCACTAGCAGTGCCTACATTATACGGGGCTCATCCAACTATTTCGGTTTACCCGAAACAAAACGCCCACCTAAATCACTCCGAGTGATTTATTTGAAGATAAGATATACAGGCTCCCGCAGGCAGGCTAAAATTTACCAAAAGAGAAAAAAACAAAAAACAAACACAGCATAAGTTATACCTATACACAGAGCCTTCAATTAAAACAAAAAAAGGAGAGTGGGGCACATTTTAACTCGCAAAAATAAAATACAAATTGGTTGTCAGGTCAAAAAATCATTATTACTTGACCAATATAAAAATGGTGTTAAAATATAAATTATTTTATCGTCTATCGTGCCTATCGTAATTCGTATCCTTGTGTGAGCTAATTTCTCATTACTTATTTATTGTTAATATTCAACGTGCATATTGCAAATTTAGTATTGCATTTAGGCCTAATAATAATTTTTTCCAGCTCTATTTCTTTATTATGAATTTTTTTTTTCTGATATACGTTTGTACATTCGATGTTGGCTCAAATAAAAATAGTACCCCAATCTACTACTTGAGTTTTATTTGACCGCACCCAGACCAAATTCAATTTATTGTTAGAACATTCGAATATGAATTATGCTCTTCTTGAAAAATTTCATTCGTAATATTTTCGCTTTGATGTTTAATCAGTAATTTTATTCATTCTATAACTTGAACAATCAAGTTTTATGATACTTATAGTTCATACTGCTCACATGAACTGTTTATAACCTACTAGCTTAAAGATAATGTTGAACACCTATTCACGAACGATAAAAGTATAAAATTGCACAGTAATACAACAAATTCAGAAATGGCTTCAGTTTCGAAAGATGTTAACGCTTATCTTTCAGCTAAACAAAGTTCAACTCCTAAAGATATTGCTTCAGAATGGACTCTTCTCGAAGAATACCACACAAAAAAGTTAGTTTATTTTTATTAAGTATTTGTTCTTCATTAATAGTTGTACTGAATATTTGAATTCTACAGGTTGTGGCATCAATTGACCCTAAAATTGGCAGCTTTTGTTAAAAAGGACCATTTGCAGAAAGGAACAGAATTAATAGAACTTTACAATAACTTTATCCAAGGTTTTGAAAGCAAGTATGTTAGACTCATTTTCTAACTAATTTGAGGTTTAGCTGGTCTTTTTGTAATACTATTTATTTTAATATTTATTAGGATAAATCCTTTAGCTTTGGTTGAAATAGTGTCGCACATAGTTGTTCAGTACACTAATCCAAAGGAAGCTTTAACCTTCCTCCAGTCAATTGAACCTAAGGTTGGAAGCAATTCGGACGCCGTTGCACTTATCAAAGTCTTGCAAGGAAATATTCTTTTGCAGCAACTTAATGACCTAGAAGCGGCTAAGGTATTTGCTTATTTAATTGACTTAATTTCTAGTCTCCAAATAATTCATTTACATTTGAGTTATAATTTGAATAAATTTCAGAAAATCATAGATGATGTTGAAAAAATATTAGATGAAGCTGATGGAATAACGACTGTCCATGGTAGATTTTATCTCCTTGCTAGTAAATACTATCGTCAAAAAGGTCATCATGCAGACTACTACAGAACTGCACTAAGGTATGGTGAATAAATCATTGCATATTGTGGTTTGGCATAGTATGTTTAAATTTCTTTGTGGGATTTAAGTTTTAATATATTTATTTATGATCTAAAAACTGCAAGATTTTTTGTATTTGTTAGTATAACTCCTGTTTTATTCAGTTTAATCTTTTAGGTATAAAATATGAGATTTTACTGTGAAATTGTTTGTGTAGAATCCTTTTATTTATTATTTTTAATAATGAACCTAAGTGACAAAAACTAAAAAATAATTAACTTTTCTTCGAATTTGAGGTTGTTTGAGATATATAAAATCCAATGTTTTGAGATAAATAAAATCCAACTATTGAATAATATAAATCTGTCATCCACCGTTTATCCTTAGTAACTGTTTACAATAGGTGTAATAAGCTGATATAGCGCAGTACGCCATCTGCTGTGTGCTGTCTTTTTTTATTTTCGGATACTGTCTGGCCATTTCTGGGTTTTGGCAACCGTGGGGTTTAATTTATGCAATATGTGTTTGCAATGATGTAAAAAATAATTAAGGTTGAAGTGTTTATAGGTGCTGTCAGTAAAGTTCCAAAAATAAGTAGAACTTATTTATTTGTGCCGATTTGACTCTTGATAGCAACTCCGCCCGAGTCACTCTGATGAAGGCCTGAAATTCAAGTCGAAATGTTGGTACAAATAAATTAGTTTTACTGATTTGTGTATGTTTAATGTTTCAACCTCGACCATCTTCTCCTCATAACGATTAAGGTTTCTTCCGTTTTGCAGTGCATTGCTCAGTTCAGCTCCTTACCCATCTGTTGCTTTTCTAAGAAATTATTGGGTAATTTTTAAAATGAATTTAATTCATATTTCTAAGTTTAGCACAAAAGTCACACGTCATCCCAGATGTTTCTTTGATATAGACATTACTAGCAGCCGTTGTATTTCAAAATGGTGGCTGATTAGAGATTTCATACACCATCGACTTGCCTATTTATCAAGATTCAGGAAAATATAAAATGTTTTGGAATTGACATATTAAAGTTAATATTTAATATGAATTATCATTGAATATTCAATATTCATTCCTGATAAAAACCTGAAATATTGGTCAAATGTAAATGCGTAATAAATAGTGTTTACTTTTTTTCTTAGTACCTTTTTGACAGCTATCAGGCTTATCTTATCCTTAAATTCTCTCAGCTCAACTGATAATCTTCATACAGAATTATTTATTTATTAATTATTACTTAGTATTAATTAAATTAGGAAGGGGTATAGATTGGAAAATTATTGCTTCAATATAAGCTGCATTATTTAGTTTTAGATTTTTAATTAAATCATATTGTTTTATTTTTTAGGTATCTAGGTTGTATCGAACTGTCTGATTTGAGTGAAAATGATAAAATTCAACACGCTTTCTTCCTCGGCCTTGCAGCACTGTTAGGAGAAGGAGTTTATAATTTGGGTGAACTAGTAAGTTGCAATATTAACATTAAACTAAATTTTTAATCTTAAAATTAAACAGAAATGTGTAGACTTTTCTTTAGTTATCATAAGTATTCATGTAATTATATATGATCTATATAATACAAACTAATTTTCGTATCAGTTATGATTATATTTTTTTTTAATACAAGGGACGGCTGAAAAATAATGCACAAATGCTTAGAGAATATAAATGAAAGTAAGGAGCAAGATAAGATAAAATTTAAATTATAGTACACTTCTTATGCTTCAAAAGTCCTGAATCCAGGACTTGATAGCTGTTTATCATCGGTAGTCTAATGATTACCCTCAAGGTTTCTCTTGAGTAGAGTAAAGAAATAAAAATCTGCAAGAAAGTTGTAAAAGCAGTTGGAACTTCCACTTGTGTAGAGCCTTTGCTGTTGCATGTGGCTGAGTTTTGTCATGGTGCAGGATTATTGGCACTATGTTGCCTATAACACGGTATACTTGAGGTTTTTTATAATGTTTATTGTAGTGACTGGACGTTATGTATGTGTTTCAATCAACAATTATATTCTTAATTAGGGTCGCAACAATCAAATTTTATTGGAAACATTTGCACAAATAAATAAGTTTTGTTTATTTGTGTATTTTTTGCTGACCCCACCCCCGACCATCTTCTCTTCATATATATTTTTTAATTCTCTGTTCTTATTACTTATATATTTATTCTATGATAATTGGTATACTCCTGTTAAAAAGTATTTAGCATTTTTAACACAGTAATGTTTCTTTAGGAGAAGTTCCAGCGTAAATTTGATATCTTTATTTATTTTTGTTTAGTTAGCACACCCTGTACTTGATAGTTTGAAAGGAACTAGTAACGCATGGATCATTGACCTCCTATCAGCTTTTAACTCTGGAGATATTGCGAAGTTTGAGCTAATGAAACCTAAATGGAGTGAAATTCCTGATCTATTAGCACATGAGATAAAACTTCGCCAGAAAATCTCTCTTCTTTGCTTGATGGAGGTATGTATTTTCAATATTATGTCTTGTCAATATTTTTGGTTTAGTAATTATGCATTTATCATTTGAAAGATTTTAAGAAAATCATGGATAGTCAATTTTTTTTTTTACATTTTGAATTTTTTCAAATCTTTAGTCAATGCTTGATTCATCATATATGAATATGTATTATTGATCATTATATGTATATAGATGACCTTTAAAAGAGCCTCCAATAAGCGAGACCTGACCTTCGTTGAAATTTCACAAGCAACAAGGCTGCCGATCGAAGAGGTGGAATTGTTGGTGATGAAAGCATTAGCTCAGGGACTCGTGAAGGGGGCTATAGATCAAGTTGGTCAGACCGTCCACATGACGTGGCTTAAACCCCGAGTTCTAAATAAGCAACAGGTATTTATGATGTTTTATCTATTATAACACTTTTGTTTACTTACTGGTTATCCAATACATTTTACTATATAATCACCTACTGAATATTGTTAAAAACCTTTTAATATTTGAGGTGTGTAGCTTAAAACCAGCTCCATCTAAATTTATAAAATTTTCAGGAATTCGCAGTACATATTCAAAATAAAAGTCTTACATGAATTGCATGGTGTTTTTTTTTTTTGTTTTTTTTCAAATTGTTCTGCAAAAGTTTCAAAAGGAAAGGAAAGGTGTATCGTCCTGGGAAGGTTCTTAGCAATTGAAATCCTGGATTTTTCAGTTGAATAAAAGTTATGATCATGCTTAAACATTAATCATGCATAATTAAATGTATACATTTTTTCATATGATGTACAAGAGATAATATAGGTAAAGGAATAACCTAAGCTAAGAAAAAAAAAATCACGTAAATCAGACAAGTATTTACAAAAATATAGAAAATTTTCAATATCACCTATCTATTTAAATAAATTTTAATGTTCATTTGTTGCTTATCTTGGTGGAATAAAGTCCCTACAAAACAAAAAAAAAAATTAATTGAAATCCGATTTAAAAAAAATATATATATATAGAATTTGTAGCCAAGACATAAAACTTATAATATGTACATAAGTATTTAATTATAACTAAATTGATATCGAACTTTCAATAGTGTTGATTCAATCTATGTACACAGTACATATTCAAATCTAGCAGTAGTGAAGTATTACAGGGTTAGCTAGTCTCCTGTATAATTTCTGTTTGAAGGAATTATTTATCACTTTTATTTAGTTTGATGGGAAATTATTTGTCTTTTAATTATTTTTTGTATTTCTAGATATCATCCATGGTCGATAGGCTAAATGTTTGGTGCAAGGAAGTGCGAGAGATGGAAAATATATTGGAAACGAAAGGGCAAGATTTCCTTACATTATAAGACTACTTATTTATAAGAATTCAAATGTAAGGAGGGCTCTCTCCTCTTTTTTGTATTTAGATTTTTTTTTATTGTTATTAATTAAATGAAGATTACAACTAAATTCAATTTCTATTTTTTTTTTAAATGTGTTTTGAGTAATTATATTTTCTTTAAGAAAATAAAATAAACTTATTTTTAATTAAAATATCAGAGAAGAAACTATGTAAAGTAATAAAATTATTAGAAAAATTAATTATAATGTTATTTATTCTTACCCTATCTTTTACCACAGCGATAACTGTAAATAATATTAAATAAATTATAATTTACCGCTGGGTTGTGTAAAGATTTGTGGTTTATGCAGCTAGAGCCTAACCCAAGTTTTGATGAATGACATAGCATGGTATCAATTGTCTCCTTATGCTTCTTCAATCAATTGACATTTTTATAGTTTTTAAAGGCAAGTCCGCAGTCGCCAAGACAAAAAAAGATAGTAGGGATAAGTGCACACATTCTTTTATACTCTTATCATGTTATCACCGGGGACACTGCAAACTTGCTCTTAAAAACTTGTCAATTGATTGATGAAGTATAAAAATATTGTTTGAGGAAGTCAGCCATTTTTTAATGGGACTTTGAGATGCTGCCCTCTTGTGGCAAACACATGGAAGAGTAGAGGAGTTGGCACATCTGTTTTGTTACTGTTCTACAACGTAACATGAGTGAGTAGATCTTCACCACACTCAGGCAGGAGTGATAGTGGGAAGATGAGAGAGGAAAATAGCAAGAGAGAAACCAGTCTTCAAGTTCCATCTAAACATCACTCTAAGTAACCTATAATACCTTCCATAATTTCATGTAAACTCAGTCTTATCGATAGTCAAAATTAATTTAAATTCCAACAACTATCTTGTAAACCCTTTTGACAAAAAAATTTAATCAATTGTTTTATATCTATTACAAGAACAGAGGTTTTATTTTCATTTTGTTTAATATAATCAATTTTATTTCAAATACAGTCCACCTTAGCGATAACAGCAAATTATGATTAATTCAGGTAATATCCCCCAACTATGAAACCTGGGCATTACTTTAATAATACAGATACTATTTTATGTTCTATATCAAAAGAATTTCTTTTCTTTTTTTCTTTGTCTAACTAAGCATGAGAATTTAATCTTTTTTGAGCTATAGAATTGGAACTATGTTCTGAAAATAATTTTGGTCTACTAACTATTAAATTTTTCGGTAAGTTAATATTATTATGAATAAGTGAAAATTAAAGTCAGGAATTTTCAGACTGTTATTTTAACTATTTATTTTTAAAATATGGATTCGGCATCAAATTATTAAAATAAAGATTTTCTAGATCAAAAGATAAATATTTTAATAATTTTCTTTTATTTTTCTTAATTTTTACTTTGTGGTACTTCTTTTCTAAAATGCCTCGACTAGTCTGTCTGATCCCCTGAGAGTGCAACTTGAACCTGCCAACCTGTTCTAGAAGGAACTGAAGTTCTCCTGTTAGCTCACTTCAAGTGTAAGCTCAAAAATAAAACGGTAAAGTGGGGTTACTTCAGGTTTTCACCCACTGACTGAAAATAAAAATATTCTAAGAAAAAAATCACTTCATTTTCTGAATTTCATTTCATTCTAATCGTTCTAATTAGATTTAGTACCTGCAATTCATACAGGCTCTTGGAAATTTGATAACCAACTTCTACAAGAAACTATAACTTCAAACAGAATTAAAGAAGTTAGCATTAGATTTAAAAATTCGAATTAGCTCACTTTCACTGTTAGCTTAGCATGTTTCATTTGGTAGGAGGTTTGAACAATATTGCAATAAACTAAATCTTATAGTTTAAATTATGAAGAAGATGGTCGGGGGCGGTCAAAAGGACACAAAAAATAGTTAAAAATTATTTATTTGCCGACATTTCATGCCAACATAGAGCTTCATCAAAGATACAAAAACAATTAGATATATTTTGACATAGTAGGATAATGAAATAAAAAAAGGTTGATTACGGTAGAGTTAAAATTATGTAATTATAAGGGCATATGTGCTATAAAAAGTAGATATGAGAAAACAAAATTTAACACAGGAAATAATGAAGTAGATTGAGATTTGTTCTTTATTTGCTTGATATTATTATCTTTAATTTAATTTTTATTATTATTCCTTGACATTAATTTTCCGTCTTTTAGGTTGTTAAATTTTGTTTTCCCATATCTGCTTTTCTATTTTTACATGTTATCATGTCTCCAGTTCATTTTAACCTCTTAGTTTGAGTATTTTGTTTTGTATTCTTATCATTGTCTATTTTATATTATTGCTATTTTTATTTCTTCTTTTCGTTCATTTGTATTTAATATTCTTTTCTCTTATGTTTACATAATTTTAACCCTACCTTAATTTACTTTTTTGTATCTTATTAATACCTACTGTATCAAAATATTTTTAGTTGTTTTTGTATCTTTTTAGCCCCGATGAAGCTCTACAAAGTTGGGAGAAATGATGGCAAATTAATAGTTGTTAACAATTTTTGTTTTCTTTTGATTGCACCCCTGACCATCTTTTTTATTTTAAAATAATATGGTCAATCATTTATCTATATAATAAATCTTATAGTATTTATAATTTTATTTATTTTTATACGCATTTTTATAAATAAAATTACAATTTTACAACAAAATAGGTAGCTTTTTCACCAGTTTATAACAGATTGCATTTTAATTGCAAAATTTGAGAAGTACAAAATTTAAAAAAATATGAAGTATAAAACTATACATAATTTTTAAATTTGAATATTAAAATCAAATAAAAAGTATAGATAAATATTAAAAGATATAAAGGAGAGAAAAATTTAGTTATTTTAAATCGTTCAATTACAGTTATTAGAATAATAACTTTACAAAAATAGTTATAAAAGTACAAATTATTTTATTAATGATGTAGTAATTATATATTTAAAATGATTTAAAGTATACCAATCCTGCAAACATGTCATATCTAAGGAAAGAAAAAATAACAAATTCATATCTAGATTATATTAAGTTTGAAATATATATATATATGTGTGTATATAATACAGAATATTAGATACAATAACATTGTATAATTTAATAGAATTATGAAATTGGATAAATTAATTGTATTACACAGGAACATACAATGAATGGTTAGAGCAATAAATGTACTTTTCTTAGAGTGAATAATCTGTTGAAACTAGTCCATAGTCAATTAATGAAATATGATACAGTGCCTTATGGATCCTCATATTATCAAAGTGTAATAGACAATTGTAAGTAATGTTTTAATTGTAATAGTTATTGATCATAAATAACACTAAGTGCTTGTAGTTTTCTGTTGCCTAAATAAATTGTATTATTGATAGATCCTCAAGACCCACAAAAAAAAAAAAAAAAAAAAAAAATATATATATAAATATAGTGTAACCTAGTTAAATGGGCTATGGATATGAGAGAAACCTTCACTACTGATGATTACAAGGAGATCTTGATATTTTTCCATTTAACGACCTATGTTATTGAGATTTGATCTATGTTTACCTCTATAGCTATTTAAGACAATTTATCAGGTGTAGACAGGTTGCAACACCTTGTTTTACAAATTCTTTAGAAATGGAAGAAGAGGAAGAGTTGTGAAGAGACTTTTGGAAGAGCTTAAAAGTGTGATGCAGAAAAAGCATTAGAAACAAAAGCACTACATAAATATTTTGAGATGTCAAAAATGGTTAATCTTAGTATTGATGAAATTCATACCATCAAGAAACACCTTAAAACTAATACAGATCAATATAACTGATTTTTTAAGCCATAAGTTTTAAAAAATAAAAGATAACATAAAATATGCATTTTTAAAATTAAAATTGTCTCCTCTATAAATGAAATACAGTAAATTTTGAACTCTCTAAGCAAAACTCTCTATACTTAAAATTTTAAACCTGTCTACTTGAAAAACTGTGTAAATGAAATGCCTTTATTATTGATAAAAAATTTCAGTTCCTGGAGATCCCAGTTACACAGGTTAAACTATATACATACAGTGGTAAGGATGTTAATGCACATTGTCTAAGTATTACTAAAAAACTATGAACATTTATTTAAAAACACTTTTTGATTATACAATCAAGATTAGAATGGCAACTGATAATATGAAATAGATTATATTTAAAAAAACTTGTTTACAAAAACTTCAAAATCAGGACCAATACTCTCTTTTAACCATTCCAATTTGTAGAGGTCAAAATTGTAACCCTCTTGACCTCCTGTAGACATTATCTTTTCTATGTCTACATATTTTTCCATTTCATCTGCTAGGGCAATACTTGGATAAAAGTTTATGAACATCCAATAGCCCAAGAAAGAATATGCTTCCATTCCTTCTATTATGTCTTCCAGAGAAGGTTTGTCGCCCAGAAACTTGTAGATATCTAAGTAGCTGCAGAGTGACTCGTGGTATGTCTTCATGAACAGATCGTATTTAGTTTTTCGGACTGTTGGGTCAACGCAGCAGTACATTATGTGGTTCAGGTCAAGGCATGGTGAGCCGTAAAATGACAATTGGAAGTCTATTAATCTGAAAGAAAGGGACATAAATTGAGTATTTATTTATTGTTCTAAAGTATAAATTATAATATATTGATTCATATTTGAAATGGATGTATAAATTAATTGAGTGTATAGTATAAATTTTATTGAGTGATATTGCCAAGTTCTGTTTTTCACGCCTTTAATAGTTACACATGTGCTTCGTCTCCTAGCAACTTAGATTTGAAACCTACAATTTGTATTTATGATGAGAAGATGTTTGGGGTGCAGTCAGTAAAAAACACAAACAAGTTGAGAGAACTTATTTAATAGTACCAACATTTCGACCAGAGTTTCTGGTCTTCATCAGGGGTTAGAACAAAGAGCAAGATAACAACCAATGAATACAAAAATAAAATAAAAAGAAAAAATATAAAAAGAATAATACAAGTAAATAATTATACAGAATGAAAATTAGTAAAAATAAAGTGATGTAAGAAATGGAAAACAAAACGTTTAATTGAATAAGTAAGTAGAATAACATAACCAAGGCCACAAGAAAGACACCCCAAGAAATAAGTGTTCCGATGAAAAATGAAATATCAGCTAGTTGGCAAGCCATTTGGAATGAAAGCCTGCCAAGCAAATTAAAAACTATTTAAAAAACCATTAAACCATGGACCACATGAAACCGTTCCAAACGCAGGGAGGAGGTAGCTATTGCCAGATTAAGAAGAGGTCATAGGAATTTAACTCATGCATATCTGATCAGTAAGCAGCCACCGCCATAATGTCAAGACTGCAACAGTGTACTTACGGTCAGTCATATATTTGAAGAATATCATTTCTATTCCATGAACTTAAATAGATCGGGAGTAGGACCGAGTGTATCAGATGCTCTGAATGATGACCAGAAGAACATGGAAATGGTTTTGGTTTTCTTAAAAAGGTGTAGCGAGAGGGAGCAAGCGGTGCGATCACAACTCACCAGAGTACAGCACCTCGAGCCTCACTGAAGCTCCCAAATTTACATATTGCATTATTTTGTAAAAACACATTGTCATTTTTGTATATTAATAATTTCTGTACATACTACTTAGCAATATCTGTACAATGAATAATAAATGATAACAATGCAATGCACGAACCTATCTCAACCAGACATGTACCGACCGCTTCTAAGTCACAGCCGCATGGACTAGGCCTATAAATAAGGGACTCTAAATCCCCATAATTTGATTACAAGGAGGCCCCTCACCTCCGGAACGAGGAGGCCCCTCACCTCCGGAACGAGGAGGCCCCTCACCTCCGGACTCAAATAGTTGCTGAAAGGATAGCTCATATGTAAAATTAAATATAACAGGTAACCTTAAAATACCAAAGGTAGGGAAAGGTAAGACACAACACGAATTACTTTTTCTTTCTACACAGTAATGCACTACTAACTCACATTTTATTTCTGTTTTAGAGGGTTCGGAAAAAACCAAAAAAAAAAACCATAATTTGATAGTAGATCCACATCCTTTCCTGGGTCTAGTCATGGCACAGGTAGCGTATACACTGTTTGAGATAGAGAAGTTCATTCCCAATCTATGCTCGTAAAAGTTGTTATTTCTGTATGCACACCTAAGACAATGGCCAATCTCCTCTCCTTCACTCCAGGAATCTTAGTCCCTCCGCTTCATCTCGGCAACTAAGATTGTAACCTAATCCTTAATGGTTACACTGGTCCATCAGCTTCATCTCTGCAACTAGAGCTGCACCTAGCCTAATCAGCTTATTGGTCCGTCCTCTTCATCTCGGCAACTAGTAAGCTGGCTCCTATCACAACAGTTCTAGTCCGTCCGCTTCATCTCGGCAACTAGAACTGTTACTCTACCTCTGACTCAACACTGATGAAGGTAGAGGACGTCTAGGTGAGAACGTCTATGTGAGAACCTAGACGTCCTCTATCTTCATCAGTGTCCAGGGCTCATCCTCTGGCGCGGCCGTACCTAACTTATAATGAATACGCCTTGTCGTGGGCCTTCTGAAAAGAGTATATCAGGCTGGAGAAATCATCTAAGACCAGACAACCCCGATAAAGGAATGGCCTTTTGAATTAGATTTAAACCCGAAAGTTTGCTATACGTACTAAATAATTCTATTCTTTATAATCAGTAAAAAATGAATGTATCTTTAAGCAGATATTGTAATAAAAATAAAAGTAATATAAAAAAAAAATAGGGAGCTTGGTGGCACAGTGCTACTAACTCCAAGGATCTAGGTTTGAATACGCCTGTGACAGATAATTATTTTCTGTTAAACTGTAGCCGTGAGTCAACACTTTGGGTTTTGGAGATGCCTTATAAAGTGGGTACACTTAATTGGAGAAAAATTCTGACACTTGAGAGTGTTCTTCAAAAACTACCTTGAGCGGGTATTTTTTGTTTAGGTGAATCGGCAGAACCGGTCGTATATTATTTCTTTGTCTGCGAAGTCATCTATGAATCTGATGCGCATTTATGTTTGTCATTAGTCCTCTGTTATTAAACAGTTCAGAAATAAACGATTTAGTTTTTAATTAATTAGTTTATAACGTGCTGAGAAGTTGAATTGTTGGTATGTATAAAATTTGTTGAATGATATAAATGCAAAAAGTACAAAATGATGAAAATATCATTCGTATATTCATTTCTTATTAATCAAGAATGCACTGAAAATTAAACACATTTATAATGAGGTGTATATTTTATATTATATTCTCATCGAAATCCTTCAACTCAGCCCTCTACTGCTCTTCAGGCATATTCAACTCAGCCTGTCACATCTCATCAAACTCCGACCTCCTCTCTCAGCAATGATTCTTCTGTCCAGACTTCTACATCTTCTACCATATCGGTATCAGTTCTTAACGTTCCCACACCAGTCTTATCTAATTTAACTTTCTCCTCCCTTAAATCATCCTTTCCCAATTCCAAATCACAAATAAATTCTCTTTGTTCACTTCACAGACGTTTGGCACACAGTTCAGAACAACGTATTTTTCTACTTAAATGCAGGTCAAATTCCCTTTTTCCTAAATCTATTAACAATTCTCTTAAACACATTTCTATGTCAGATCCACTTCATTCTAAACTTTTGTCGTATTCTACAAAATTCAAAAAGTCTCTACTTAATTTAAAGATCCGCGAAACCATTCAACAAATTCATTTTCTCCAAAACAACATCTCCTCTCTCTCACATATTTTACGAACCAACATAGGTGAGACCCATTTTGGAGGTCTTTCCACATTAATTACCACAATTTCCAATTCAACCCGCATACACAAAAAACAAAAACTCATTAAGAAGTTCAATAACCTT
>NW_027115065.1:669698-674547 GCF_000696795.3 Halyomorpha halys
GATGAGGCCTTGGTGAAGACCTGAAACTCAGGTCGAAACGTCGGCATAAAATAAATAAATATGGTTTTGTTTATTTATGTTGTTCTTTGCTGACCGTACCTCCCGACAAACTTCTTCAAGAAAAAGTAAACACTTTTATCTTTTTCTTGAAAACGAAAATATTTTTATAACAGAATACAAAATGCAAACCAAATCAATGGAATTGATATGGATAACTGGATGTACAGTTCTGGCTATACATCAGAAAAATAAATAAAAACTTTATACTGTAGGAAGATAGTCTGGGTAGCGGTCAATAAAGGTGTCAAAACAGTAAAAGAAAACTATTTAATGTTACTAACGTTTTGTCCCACTTCGCAGGGCTTTGTTTGGGCTAATTCAGTTACCCAAAGAACTTTATTCTAATCAGCCCTGCAAAGTGGGGCAAAATGTTGGTTAACAATAAATAGTCTTCTTTTACTATTTTGATAGCTTTATTGACCGCCACCCGGACCATCTTCCTCCAGTCTACTTCATACGGTCATCTATCTTCTTCCGATATAAAAACTTTAAATTCAAAAGAATACTTCATCTTCAGTTGTTCCAAACTCTTATTTCTTATATTTTAAATCTCAACTGCTTACTAATTTAGTAGTGTCTACTATTGGTGATTATGCCTCATTGCCTATAATTAAAATTATTATTTTCTAATAGAAATAATATCTTACGTTATTATGCTTACTTTATTTGGATAGGTCGTTTATTCCAGTCATATTTGAACATGATGTTGTTTTTGTTACAATCGCCATGGCATAGAACATTGAAACTCAATTGTTTTTCTCCCAATTCCTTAAATTTGCCTGACAAAATTTCTGGAGACATGTTTACCTTTTCAACAAGGCTAGTCCTAAAACATTAAATGTACTATTCAACTTCATAAAGATACTTGTATATATATATTGTAATAATTAAAAATTATTTATAAAAAATAAAATGAATTTTATATAGTGTTTAACATAAATTCTCATTCTTTATTTAAAACAATTTTGATCCTTTTTTTCCTCTCAACTTTTATTCTTTAAAATTTCTCCAACATCATTCTCAAAGATTCCATCTACAAAAAGTTTTTTGTTTTTATATAACAATTTCATTATTTCCTTCAACTACACACTGATTTCTTTGGCCCTACCTTCAATATTGATGTAATTTCTTTTTTAATCTTAAAATTGCAGGCTAATTGCCAAAAACCGGCAATCAACAGCTGCAATTTGAAAAAAAGAATTCTTCATTTTGTGAATTTATTTTAGCCTACATCATGTAAACCACTTCTCTTACAGAGATGAACATTATCAATTGCTTTATGGTGTATTAAATGAGCTTCAATTTGAGCCCTAATAGACATCCACACGTCAAATATCTCCTGAGATAACGAACTTTTCTGCAGATATGACTCATTTTTAATGTATGTTGTACAATATCAAAATATATGCCACCTGTTATTAGTACCAAATCTCAAAAACATCTACACAGTAGTTTCGGATAAAAAGCCATAGAAGTTCATTCTTTTTCAAATTTATTCCATCATGGATTCTGGGTTTCTTAAAGTGTAAAACTTAAAATTTTGGGTTGATTTTATTTTCCTGGTTGCTTACAAATGTTCATTATAAAAAAATGAGAGGATGAGAAAGCCGATCTAGTTGGGAAGAGTTAGTTGGGATTTCAAGGCGGCTCCGGAGAACGAATCTTGACACTAAACTAATAACTGGTAGGGGATAGGGAGGGGTACGCCTTGTCTGTCGAACAATTTTACAAATTATACAACCGTCCATTTAATTGTATTACTCGCTATTTAAATTGTATAGCTGTAATTTACATATATCCTGTTGTTCAGATTGTAATATTTTTTCCAATATAGTGTAAACAGGAAAAAAGAAAATGTTCAAGTATTTATCCCAGCATTTTAATTTGTATTCCTCCTTACATCTAAAATACAATATTACATATTGACCACTAAAACTTTTTTTATGTAGTTGGGAGATATATTAATAACCAAAGGAAGAGGGGAACAAATGCTGAACTGGCAGGCCTTTACAAGAACCCGGATATTGTAAGGGTGATCAAAGTGGGACGCTTCGGTGGGCAGGCCATGTATTAAGAATGACCCAGGATCAGATTCCTAGGATGATCCTAGATGAAAGGATTAATGGGACAAGGAGAGAAGGAAGACCCCAGCGTCGATGGATCGATGGAGTGGCAGTGGATGCCAGGACTATCTTGGGAATCCGCAATTGGAGAGCAGCAGCAACCATTAGAGAGGATTGGCGAACGAAGTTGCGGGAGGCCTTGACTCTACAAGAGTTGTGATGCCACAGATGATGAAAGTTCTAATAATAGATATATTTTTTATTAATATGCATAAATAAAATAGCCTCAATAAGATGACCATTATGATGTATAGACATTATGAGAGAGATAAAGAATGTAAACACAGATAAAAAAACTTCATTTATTTCTCTTATCGTTATCAGTGCTAACTCAAACAGATGAACCAAAAATGACTAGGCGGAATAGCAATGACAGACTCTTTTTCTTCTTGCTATTTATGACTGCATTGGATTCCTTTATTTTATTTATTTACTAGGTTTATCTTAAATTAAATTTTTTATTGAACATACCTATTTCATAAATATGGAGAATTTATTAATCAAATTGAACTTTTATTAATTAAATTAAATATTTATAATTTATTTATAAATAATTCTAGGAACTGGCACTTTTGATCACCCCATTTCTAAAAACGCCCTTTGTGAAACTTTGACGTCTGGACTATTTTTATAGCACATTCTAAGGGCGTATTAGATTTGTGATAAATTAAATGTAATAGTAATGTTTAGCTGTAAATGTTTTTTTAAAATTTTGTATAGGATTTTTATCTCCGAAAAATGCATAATCATCCAGTTATATGGGAAAATCTCCAAATAAAATCCAAAATTTTGTTTGTTTTTTGTTTGTGAAACCGGCACCATTCAACCTGATTCGGTAAGCTGTTTGAACCGGATTCAAGTTGTTTATATTGAACATCGAGAGAAATTCACGGTTGGTGAAATTGACTCATTGCCTAGGCACGAGCGGTGAATGATGTTTCATGGATGCAAGAGGTCATCATCTTTTGTCTAGCTCAAGGGTAGTCATCTTGAAAAACAACACATTAAAGAGTCACCCAAGAAGAAAAGGGACTCTTTGTTTGGATCGCCAAACAACATACTTCGGTGGATGAGAAGTGAGTTGAAAACCTTTAGAGGACCAATGCTTTGTTAACAGTCAGGTGTTTGTTTGCTGAAAGATTGTTTACAGTTAGTGTTTGTTAGTTTCATGGGAAAGAAGACATCAAGAATCATCAACCATCAAAAGAAGAGTATCAATTGGTCAGTTTTGTTCTACCTAAATTTAAATACATTGTAAAAGTAGAAATTAATTTAATTATGCGTTATTAAAAACAAGTGTTCTGATTGCCAAGAAACCCACCCTGAGATTAAGAGCCTATAATATTATATAATAAAATAGAAATTATCATATTTCTTTAATATTTAATCTTTTTATTTGACCTTGTCACCTTGAAAGCTATCTTTTAGATATGAGAAAAAGTAGAAACTATATAAAATTACATTTAATTTATTTTAAATAATTTTTTAATATTATACTATGCATATATCGTATTAAAGTAATATTTTATCGTGAGTGCTAGTTGCTCAGAGATATGTAATAACTTACCATTTTGGACCCCAATGTAACTTGATGCCCGCTAGCGTAGCCTGGAAGGCCATCAAACCAAACTGTTGCATTTGGACATTGTTGAAAGCATACCATGGTTTGAAGGTGTCTTTTTCAAAAATTCTTCTTTCTTCCAAGACTTTGGTCAAAGCATGGTACTTTCCTAAGGCATGGACGGTCATCAAGCCGTGATCCAGGTCAAAGAAGAACGACTTGTCCACCATATTGAATCCTCTAGCCTTGATGGAAGAACAAACAAAAATTATACGTTATATTTTAGGAAGAAGGACCATAATTTACTTTTATATATTTTAAAAATATAATGATGGAAATAGTCATTCCTGACAGCACTATTTATATATACTGCGCACTAGTTTTGGATAATTTTAATAGTTGAATAAATTAATAAATACATATTATACAAGTTTGTGACATGCCAGATCAATGCTGACCAGATATAGTACATATCTTTCAACTGACACCCGTACAACTTTAATACGAAAATCCTCCAATTTAATATATTTTTATTTTATTCTTCATCAGGATTTTTAAACCTGTACTAAAGATGTTAATTATAGTGCAACCAGCATTCAGCGCAAGTATACAACATATCAGTCTACTGCATTCAGAATAAGTAAAAAAAATATTAAACTTCTCGAAGGTTTATATTTCAAAGTACACATAATAATAATAAAAAAAAAGGCCATCAATGGGTCATCCACTGATTTTTTTTAAAGAGTCTGCTTTTGTCCAAGAGCCTAAGATGAGAAAGAAGTCAGCTAGTTCACTCCAATTTACGGTTGGTTTAATGAAAACTAGTTTAATTTGGTAAGTCTGCCATGCATAGTTAGGGGGAATACAAAATGGCAGCTGTTTCAAAACATTACAAAAATTAATTTTTCATTCGGAGCACCATTTCTTTAAAACTAACTACAGATATAAAGATAAAAACTACTAATCCTATGAAGATAATCGTCATAAACCTATATAGCACAGTAAACAAGCTTTAATTTGAGTGATATTAGGGGTATTCATGATCTATGTTAAAGCGTGTTAAATGGGAAAACTCGTGTTAAATCGAAAAAAATTGCCTTCTTTT
>NW_027115065.1:674817-683826 GCF_000696795.3 Halyomorpha halys
ACTCTTATGCATTTAACGTTTAACATGACTTCAAATAGGGCTGCTCACAATCCTATAGTTATAACATTTAACATGGTAAAACATATAACATTTAACACAACATCATGAATACCCCTTATATATTTTTACGTCTAATAATAGTTCTTGAAATATAGGTTTCCCAAAATAAATTCATTAACTTATGATGTTTTGTTGTTGCATGGCACTATTAGGGTTTATATTTTAGAAAATTTACTCTACTTTAAATGATGTTCTCTTAGGTTTTCTAGCGTTGTTGGTAGTTTTAAAAATAAAGAGCTCTGAATGAAAAATTAATTTTTTTTCACAGTTTGAAAGAGCCACTGTTTTTTTATTCCCCCTACCTATAGTTGGCAGACTCATCAATTTTGACTAGTAATTAAACATAGTTTTCATTAAAGTAATCAAAAATGGGGATAAAATAACTGACTATTATATATACCATTCCTGTAGAAAAATAATTCTTTTTTCGAAAAGGCATATGAGATAAGGGACATCTTTACAACACAGTGGTTGCAATACTACTGACTTAAGTATTAGAATGCAAGTCTTAACAAACTCGGTCGTTAACAACCACAATCCTCATGAGCTGCTTATGTTGTGATTTATTCTCTTACCTTAACAAAATATATAGTTTTTGTATTTTAATCACTAATAACCTTTAAATCTAATAGTCTTTAAAGTCAGAAAAGGTCTGAGGCAAGGAGGTGGACTCTCACCAATGCTGTTCAACCTTAGATCTACGGATATTGAGCCAGCTGTGAGACCTGGGCTCTAGCAGGTACCCTAGAAAGCAGAATAGAGAGATTTAAACAGATAGTCATCCGGATGATTACAGGAGCGATCTGCGATCAGAGCATGCAGGAGAAGAACTAACAGTAAATTGCTTGCAGAGGCTTGTCAGTCAATATCTCATGATATGAAAGCAAGAAGGATAAGATTGGCAGGATATGTGGCTCTAAGCAATCTATAAGGACGCCTCTACACAACAATGAATGCCAGTATAGTAGTCAAAAGATCAAGTGGGAGGCCAAAAATCAGGCCAGAATCAGCTGCATGCACAAACTGGAAAGCAGTAGCCCAGGCAGGCGTAGAGAAGGCTGGTTCGGGCGCCAAAGATCTACAACGTCTGCAGAGCCAACCGAAAAAAAATATATATGTATTACGAGACCTAAAACAAATATGTTTTATTTTAAAGCAAATTTAACTACTTTACAATATAAATACTTAATACCAATAACCTAGCGGCCTTAACAGGAATCCTTTTACTAAGTCGACATTGACTATGGATTTATTCAAATAACTTTTGAATCATACATATCGTATTATTCAACAAACCTGCAGGTCTTCTAGAATGATAGTTTTGTAAGGGACATAGTGAATCATGCGACACCATAAAAGATCATCTGTATCTTCGAATTCAGCTAACAGATATTCCATTTCTTTCAGAATTGTATCATACATCTGCAACAAAAAAAAAAAAAAAAAATCAGTATATGAACATCAGATTGATCTAATATACATTTTAAAATTAAGATTTGAATATAGAAATCAGATTCTAGGTTAAATTAAGAGCGTTCAGATATTACATTGATATAGATTCTCCGTGGCTTCTTTCTTAGTTATAGAATTCAAACACATAAATTTATTCATATGAAGGGGAAGATATAGTGTTTAAGGATCACACCCTCAACCAAAATTAAAAAGTGACACAAAACTGCCTCTTACTACAAATGTACGAATCATTTAGACAATATAGAAAACAATTAAAGATCTACCTAGCCTCAATAGACTGATTTGGTCATAGTGCACTGTCTGAATTATTTGAGTACTTCAATTAAAATAACCACACTTACTTTATTATTCTGCTCTGATGAACAATGAATGAGTAAACCTAACTGCAACAAAACAAGTATAAAAGAAAAGAAGTGAGGCGGGCATGGCAATGAATGAGGAAAGAAAAGAAGCAAGTAAGATCCATCCAGTTAGCATGAAACAATGACAATATTCATCAATATATCAATCAAAATCATCTATTCCAATAGAAAAATTTCATTCAAATTAAGCATAAAAACATCTCAATTTGGCCAAGTTGTCTTTTCAGTCTTGTGTGGGTATAAAAAAGAAAAGTAAAATCTTCCAGGATTCGATTTTTTAGCATGAAATGTATTTAGTAAATAGTTCAGTTATTATTTTTTTACATTTGGTTTTTCCTTAATTTTACTTATGTAGATGTGCATCACAAGATATATTTATTGAAAAATATTTTCTCGTAGAAACAAACTAAATTAAAAAAATAAAATTATGACTTTTTAGAACTTACTTAAGAAATGGGGTGACCTACAATATAATTTTTTGAAAAATATTTGAGGTGTAGAGATTTATAAAAAAAATATAATTTGTAATATATAAAAAAAAAAAAATATTTTCAAACAACTCAAAATTATATAAGTCTGTTGGAAGATTAATTTGATTTGATAATGAAATTGAGGCTAATTTGAAAGATAATAAAATTGTTCACAATACAGAACTAAAGATAATGAAATTGTTCACAATACAGAACTAAAACTTGTTGCTCAGTGGTTGGAAATAGTCTTACTATTCTGAGATCTATAGGCAGTGCTGATTTGAATCCGGCCTGGGGCAATGTCTTTTTTCATTGAATGGTGGTCCTACAAAGTGAAAAACTTTGACCCCCAACTATGGTGAAAATAATGGAAATACAAATAAATTTATACCTGGCTGTATGGAAAATTCCAATGTCATTAAAATAAAAAAAAAAAACCTAAAACTATCTAAATCGGAGGTCTATTAGCTAAACTTTGTATTTTATTGCATTTATTTTAAGTAAATTTGTATCGATATCTGTTTTGTAAATGTTTTCTGCAGGATTCCATGGAAACCTCTTGTGTCTAAACATGTAAAAAAAAAAGTGTAACCTCTAGTGATGGTCGTTTCTGCTCTTTTTCTCAAACGTTGATGAACTGCTCGTTGACAAAAAAAATTGTTCTGTCAATTTTTATTCCCGTTATTATTTAATAGTTGTTAAAAATAACTGATATGAAAACAACGAAACGTTTTATGAACTATGGGAATCAATTTCAAAATATATTATTATTAAATTCATTTCAAAAACCATTAAGCTATTCTAATAAAATTTTTAGTTGCTGAGTTTATTACAAAAATTAAGTTGCAAGAGGCCATTTTATGCCACTCCTAGGGCAACTTAACAACAGATGTGAAATTTGAGGTTTTATGACATAAGAAAAATGAAACAAAAATAGTTGACTAGCAGTTCAAGTATTAGCACATTCACAGTTCCTAAAAAAGAAGAACAAAAGAACGCAAAACAGCTAACATGGTGGTTGTTGTTAGTAAACAAAACTGGGGAACGAGATAAAAATAGCAGTTGTTATTCCTTTGGAATAACAATTCATTTATTTTGAAAGAAGAACTTTGTTATCAAATGTTTGTCGTTCCTACTCACACATCTAATGATCTTGTTCACTTATTGATCACTCCATCTCAAAACCAACAATGGCCATCGTGCTGAAAGTATTAGTGGTCGCTCTTCTTATGTTGGTTACAAAAATATTCTGACTCTAAATGGCATGATAAAACATATTTATAAAACAATGAGGTTAGGAGTAATTAAAACCGTAAATTAAAAATAAGACAGAATTAATATTATCTCACTAACCTCTATTTCAGTCCTGAAGGGATCGTATTCATCGACGAATTGCTGGCCCATGATAGTGTTGGGTTGAGCCTCCTTGGAGATGAGGTACCTTGTTGCTAACCTTCCGTTACGGAGAATCACTCGCAGCTGGAGTCTACTCACAGTCGAGAGGAAGTTACGGAACTTCTCCACCGCCGGTGAGCTCTCCACAACGAGGACCTTACAGATGGCATTCTCTTTCCGCTTGCAATTCAAGATACACTCCAATACCTCTTTCTCCATCTGAAATTATTTTTATATTATTATTATTTTCTCAGGAACAAACCATTTGGCATGTTATGTATTAAACCTCATGATATTATAAATGTCTATGCCTGAACATCTGGGAGGGTACCTAGTCCTAGAAAATGACTAGAGACTAAGATACGATTGACACTTGTCAACTCATAGTGTGTCCTTTATAGGTATCCCAAGAACGGGACAAGACAATGGACACCAAATGGTTCAGGGTTCAATTAGACCAGGTATCAGTCCCAGAAAGTGATAGGCAGGCAAACACTTGTAGTCCTATGTGACCTATTCTTCGTGGGCATAGCTAATGGGAGCAAATCAGAATTTAGGGACAAAGGGAGACAACCAAGTGGTAGCAAGACCTCCTCCACCTCGAGGAACTAGTATTTCAAGTTGGACAGAGGACCAAGAAAGTTGGATGAAATGAAGAATGGACTAGGAAGATCTTGGATATTAACAGTTCCAGGAGACCTTAATGAAGATATGATAGCCAACCACACACCACGGCATGCCCCACCCACCCAAATATTCCAATATATATTAGGTATTCATCTGTAATGTATAAGCTACCTAAAAATCAGTTGCCCTATAACTCACTTGAGAATAATTGCCCAACCACGACTTTCCAGTAAATATGCAATAACTCTAAATGTCAGTCCACACAAATATACTTTGGACCCACAGAAGCTTTTTCCTGCTTGTTATGGAACGGCCTTGGAGGATTGTTTCCATTTTTTGACAATCTGTCCCACATTTTATGAGAACCGAATCCGATACATGCCGAAGCTAAGCGATATTAGCCGAAATTAGTTGTATGAATTTCTGTCTGTACCCTAAGGATTGAACCTTAAACTGTTTTTTAAATATGTAACCCAAAACCTTTTGCTTAGAGCTGGACGCCTATCGTCCCAATAGGAAGTATAGTTTTTGTTTTGTTTTTTAATATTATTAAATATGAAGTGACACCTTCATTTTACAGTTTTATTCTAACGAATGTGGATAGCCCAGCTAGGATATATTGTTTGCTATTAGTTTACATAAACGATCTATAACTTATCATTTTTGTAAAATTACTACAATTGATTATAAATAAACAGGGGTTGCCCCATAAATAAATAAATAAATAAATTATTATTATTATTATTCATATATAATGTAACAATATTTTATGCCAAACTATCTATCTGAATCATTTCACTAATTCATTTGATCATATTATATTATTCATGAATATATCAAATGTAAATAAACACTTTCTTCGTGTAGTTTTGAGGATCTTATTACCCAATACCACTCCTTAATATATTATATATTTCAAAGGTCATAAAATTATACAGGAGTTTAATAAAGCCACCTGAGAGGTCCCTCCCGACACCGGAATAAATAAAAAAGGCGCTAAGTACTATAATGCTCCCCACACATAAAAGATCTACCTTTATCCCAATCCTTTCCTTAAAATATAAGGAAGAAATGTTATATTATAAATAAAATCTGTATACATATATTCATGTGTATTATTCAACATTTATATTAAATACAGATAAAAATAAAAATGGAGGGTGAGAAAAGAAAAAAAAAATTATTTGGCAGTAGAGTAGCAAAGAGATAAAACACTGTACTACCAATGAATACATGAACCCGGATTTGAATCCAGCTGTAGCAAATACTTTTTTATAATTGGTAAACTGGAAAACATGCTTTACCTTCGGAAAGGTCCAATAAGTTTATATTTATTGGAAGAAGAAAGTTGACTGTATGAAGAAGATTGTAGGAGGATAGTCCGGGTGGCAGTCAATAAGGGTATCAGAATAGTAAAAGAAAACTATTTATTGTAAACCAATGTCTGCAGGGCTTCGTCAGGGCTAAATGAATAAAAAACAAAACAAGATACAAACATTTTAGAATTAATAGCACATTAAAGTAAAAAACATTTCAAAACAATTGTTATTTTGACAAAGTATATAGAAAATAATTAATAATAACAATATAAGGAAATATTCATTTTAGTATACTGGAAACAAGTTGCTAATAAATATAACCAGATGTGATATAAGTTCTCAATATAGATCTAAACACGTAAAATTGTAGGAGAATACTCATTAAAAATAGTTATTAATATGGTAAAGAGGCAGATTTAAAAGGTAAAACAAATAGATATGGTATAGGTGAGGTAGGTTAATAAATCAATATGTAAAAGGGAGATATTAAGAAAATGAGTAAAAATGAAAAAAAAATCGTAAGGATAAACACCTTGTAGAACAGAGAGCTGAGAACAACTGAGCAGTTTGAGAGGGGAAGTCAGGTATAGAAAAAAGGTCTTTACTTCCTGGGAAGGGAAAGATTTTTTATAATATATAGATGGGTATGCTGACCGGAACAACTAATATCATATCTAATATTACAATACGTAAATATAAGTATAAGATATTACATATAAATATAAATACATTGATAAATAATAAATAATACTATAAATAAATGCCAATAAAGCTTTCCCCTCCCAGGAAATAAAGAAAATTCTCTTTACCTGACCCTACATATGAGATGGGGCGAAACAAATCGAAAAAATTGATAATTATATTCTTTTTTAAATTTTTGCGAATCTTTGGACTTGTAACGGCACATGTCATGCGCGCTATAGAAACTCACTCAGTGTGCGAATGCCGCTTAGAAGACATTCGAAGCTCGTCAAGTCATAACAATTAGATCAAGATAAAATAATGAATTGCCTACTTATTTATGCATATAGGATTTTATTACCCTATAAAAAAAAATTCTATATAATATCAATACAACTGATTCGCAGAGACCTCGTGAATTAGCACAAATTAATTCACTATTACAACTTATCTACGGCGTAGAAATGTTTTCAATGTTTACTACGGACTATATTAGGGGTATTCATGATCTTTGGTTTAACATGTTAAAGCGTGTTAAATGGAAAAACTCATGTTATATCGAAAAAATTGCCTTCTTTTACCGTGGTAAAACGAAATATGATTTAACATGGCTGAGAGTCTGTTACTTGGTCTGTTAAATGGAGAATGACGTCACACAATAGACCAGTTGAGATCGCCGCCATTTTTGTTGTTGTGACAACTCAGTTCTTTCGTGTGTTAGTGGTATTCATATCCCTGTTATTAAACCAGAATGGATAATTTTAATGATACATTTGAGAAAAAAAACAGTAAAAAAAAACAATGTAATTTCATTCTACTATCTGAAAATTTGTAATCGCTCGCCAGTTAAAAATCTCACTATATGAACCATGTAACTATTCTTAGGGGACATATGTCCCAGAAGAAAGTTATTTTTTCATTTCATAAGCTAAACTTTCACACAAATTCCACTTTTCACTCACTCTAGGCATGTTGTAATTAATTACTTAAATCAAAACTGAAGTAAACAATAACATGAGGGTCTGGAAAGAAGGTTATAAACATAAAGGCTTATACAACAAGTTGCTGAAAAAATCCGCTAGGGGCTCTTATGCATTTAACGTTTAACACGACTTCAAATAGGGCTGCTCACAATCTTGTAGTTATAACATTTAACATGGTAAAACATTTTACATTTAACACAACATCATGAATACCCCTATTATATGGGATCATAATCTTTAGTTTAACATGTAAAAGCGTGTTAAATGGAAAATCTCAGTTTAAATATTTCATTTGATTCATGCAATCGTAAAAGTAGGTTTTTGGTAACTTCAGGACTCGTTCGTAAAAAGAAAAGAATACAAAAGCTGTATTCAAGCTGTTTACAAATTCATTTTAGAATCTGATCTATTATTAGATTCTGTTAAACAAATGTATTATATTCTATTACAAATCTCAAAAGTCAGGCGTGCTGAAGAAGAACTGAAGAAGATTAAAAAATTAAAAACCCTCAAACTATAGACACCTCTCCACTTTTTTAGTATTTCACTCTTTAAAAAAAAACACATAAAACTTGTACCGCTAAAACCCATGAAGAGTCAGGGATTCAGTACTGTTACTAGACCAACGGTTGTGCAAGGAGGTGATTTGATCAGAATAACATTAGACCGCCAGATTTTTACCCACTTAAGGATACCGAATTCAGGAGGCTGGGTGGATCCCCGGAGGTCTCCAGGACCCACATAGTACAATATCCCTTGAGGAGAAAAAAAGGCAGTTATTTCACCACAATTTTTGAGTACTTTAATGAAAACTATGCATAATTACTATTCAAAATTGACGAGTCTACCAAGTATAGTTTCGTTAGTATAGTTAGTTATGCCGAAGTTTCGACCTGAGTTTCAGGTCTTCATCAGGGGTTGTGTCGTAGAGGAGGGAAAGATCTTTCCTCAGTACTAATCTTTCCCTCCTCTACGACACAACCCCTGATGAAGACCTGAAACTCAGGTCGAAACTTCGGCATAAAATAAATAAATATGGTTTTGTTTATTTATGATGTTCTTTGCTGACCGCACCCCCCGACAAACTTCTTCAAGTATATTTCTTATAATAAATTAACTAACTACTGATATCTCAGTACATTTTTATGAAATGTAGCTTTTTAAAAGGCTATATCTCGAGAACTATTGGTCGTAAATAGCTCTATTAGGGCTAATATTTCAGCAAATTTACTCATCTTTAAATAATGATCTTTTAGATTTTCTAGTGTTGTTGGTAGTTTTTAAGATATAGAGCTCCGAATAAAAAATTAATTATTTTTAACGTTTTGAAACAGCCACCATTTTTTATTCCCCCTACTTATACTTGGCAGACTCATCAGTTTTGACTGGTAATTATACATAGTTTTCATTAAAGTAATAAAAAATTGGGGTGAAATAACTGCCTTTTTTTCTTCACGTCTCTTGTACTATGAGATCTGTTAGGTTAAAAGTGTTTGTTGTTACTTGTTATAATAATTTTTATATTTAATCTTATTTATTTATAATTAATTTCATTTAATCTCCTGTCATTTCTTTTTTTTTGTAATAAATACAATATAATCCCAATGCAATGGCTGAAACCACTTGTACATCCTCCATG
>NW_027115065.1:683876-686875 GCF_000696795.3 Halyomorpha halys
AAAAATAATATAATCCCAGTGCAATGGTTGAAACCACTTATAGTCCGCCATTGCCTCTCTGAATAGCAGTGACATGTGGATGGCCCGCTCTTTGTTTAACGAGTATTTGTTCAAGCCAACATGTGGGTCCTTCAGTTTAGGAGGCTGGGTTGACCCTAAAGGGCCCCAGAACCCATTTTGATGTTGACTCACAGCTGCAATGTAACAGAAAACAATTTTCTCCCCTGCCGGATTGCAACTCGGGTCCTTGGAGTTGGGCCTTACCCTGGTGCTCCCCCATTTTACTCTTTAAACCTTAATTTAATTTAATTTCTTCTTCCTTAATTCATCTTAACGGTTTTTCATAATTACTCATTCTTGGCGGTTACTATTTTCGTTTGATCTAACGTATGCTTTTGTTTGTTAGTTTTGAAAGGGCGTTTAACAGCCTGGTCATCAACGCCCGTTGGTTGTTGGTTTCGGTAAGGCCTAGTTGTTTTAGTCATAGCTTTGGTATGGTGTTCTGATCCGCACCAATTATAATTAAATTTGTGGCAGTTATAATTTGTATAATAATCGTTACGATATTGGAAAGGATGGTGAAAAGCATATAACTGACTGTTTTAATTTTAAAAATAAGGCAAGTTAAATAGATAATTATTATAATTAAAGGCTGGTTATTAAGTTAGTCTGATGGATGAATTTAATGACTTTTACAATTACAGATTCGTCGTTTCTCAACGCCATTGGGACATTTGTTGGTAAGGCTAACTGTTTCAGAGTTGATGTGTAGTGACGACATTCTTCAAAAATGTGTTTGCTATTACATTTTGAACAATTTGGAGGGGCCTCTCCTGTTATGAGGTGGATGTGTGTCAGTCGGGTATGTCCTATTCTGAGTCGGGTGATCACTACTTCTTCACGGCATCTACTTTGGGTTGATGTAATCCAGGCGTATGTTTTTGCCCGCTCTCTAACGGTTAAGTTAAAATTCAATAACTTTAATCAGAAACTCTGCCGGAGTATATAAGTCTTCCTCTTGTTTCTATCTAATATTTCTTTCTTTCTTTTCCATTTTTCTTCTCTTTTTTTTTTTCAGACCCCCTGTATCTCATTTGTTTACTCATTTATATAACTGCACAACCAATAACATACTTTTTTTTCTTTCATACATTTAATTATGTTGATTTAATGATTGGAGAAGTTTGTCGGGGGGTGCGGTCAGCAAAGAACCAACATAAATAAACAAAACCATATTTATTTATTCTATGCCTGTGTAAAATAAATAAATATGGTTTTTTTTATTTATGTTATTCTTTGTTGACCGCACCCCCCGACAATTTCTCCAATCATTAATCTACGGTCAACTATCTACACCTCACTATGTTGATTAAAATTGTTTTTCATTATTTTAGACATTAATTACATATTTTATTATATTACTCACCATTTACAATTTCTCCCACACCTTTAATTATTCTTATTTATTATTATTTCTGTTTTTTAATTTTTCATAATTTATTTTGTATAATTCTTACATCTATATTTCATCTTCTATTGTTATTAATAAACTACTTTCTTCTTAATTCATTGTTAAGTATATTTCAAAATTCGTTTATTTATTATTTACCATTTTATGTTTATCTGAGCGGTGGTTGTTATCTCGTTTTTTTTTTTGTCCTGATGAAGGCCTGAAAAACAGGTAGAAACGTCGGCACAAATAAATACATTCTTGTTTATTTTCTGACCGAACCCCCAACCATCTTTTCCTCAGAAAAAGTAGACCAAATGCCACTATTTTTACTGAGGATAAACCAATTTATGGTTTATGAATTCAAAAATTCCATAAATTGTTGAAGCTAAGTAGAGAGAATATAAGTGAAACACACTGTATACAGCAAAAGCGTCTGTTTATATGAAAGCGCTAATTTTAGAAACTAGCTGTCCTATTCGAAAATTCTTGTAATCTCTTATAGACCCTCTATTGAAGAAGGCTTTATTTTATATCACAACAATAACTATAAACATCAATCAATTTGGAAAATAATTAATATTACTAGATTAATTTTTATTAATATATTGTTGTTTGAGAGTTGTTTAGTTTATTTAAAAACAAATTTGATCCTTTTTTCTCAACTTTATTCTTTTCAAAACCTTCCAACGTTTCGACCCTTAAAGGTTAAGGTTTGCAAATGTAAATGAAAGAAAGAAGAGAAGTTGTTAGTACAAGTTTTAAATTTAAGAAAGAATTAGATAGAAGAAGTTATAGATGGGACAAAGGCAATTATCCGGCAATTTTAAGTATTTTAAAAGAGGAAATGACAACAAAGTAAAGGTATCCTTGAAAATGACCTGAGGGTCGAAACGTTGGAAGGTTTTGAAAAGAATAAAGTTGAGAAAAAAGGATCAAATTTGTTTTTAAATAAATTAATATTAATTTAGATCTATTTTATTTGGTAAATCAGCCGAAATTTCGCAGAATTTATTAGGGTGCCAGAAGTATTATGGCGGAAGAGTCGTGAGACAGCTTAGGGAAAATCCTGATAATAAAATCATTCTGATACCAATGGGAGGAAAAATTTGAGACATCACTATCATTTATCCGATAAATTAATTTTTATTTTTGCTTGCTTATATATGGAATATATAGTAATGGAAAGTATTGGAACCAGCGACGGAAAGCTCAATGTTCTTTTGAGGGTTCCTGAGTCCGGATAACCAAGTCTCGTAAATGGTCTGTAGGTGTGAGTGAACAGGGTAACAAAAAACCGGAGAGTCGAAGTTACATACTTAAGGCGGGTATATGCCTGGGATTTTAGATAAAATTGAGTGAACGAATTTGTCATTTGTTTTGCCAAAGTATGAAAAGAAAACCATTAGTCGTTGTACATATATGTGTGGGTGAATATATATATATATTTTTTATGAATGGAATATGGTCCGGGTGCGGTAAAAAAAAACTCAAATAGTAGATAATTATACTATTTTATTGAGTCAACGTTTCGCCCCACGTTGCAGGG
>NW_027115065.1:686985-687449 GCF_000696795.3 Halyomorpha halys
ATCTAATCCTGAGGGAATGACTATGCGAAGAATAAAGTCGCGAAACGTGGCCTCTATATAGTGGTCTTAAAATAATAATAATAATATATATATATATATATATATATATATTTTTTTTTATATTTTTTTTAATTAAAATAAAAAAAAAAATAATAATAAATATATATATTTTTTTTTGATATCTTTTTTCTGGTGACTTAACAGTTAATGACATGTATTTTTGAGGTTTTGGGGAGCAATCAATAATACAACTACATTGATGCAACGTGATGAAGCTCTACAAAGTGGGGCGAAACGTCGGAAAATAAATACCTTTTTACCTCTTTTGACCTCAACTCTGACCATCTTCATAATTTGAAATTATACGGTCAACTATATATATGAGCGAGGAGAAGATGGTTGGGGGTGCGGTCAATGATAAACACAAATAAGTTGTATTAACCTATTTTATTGTGCCAACGTTT
>NW_027115065.1:692419-693227 GCF_000696795.3 Halyomorpha halys
ATTTTATTTCCCGCTTCTCTCATCACTTCATTTTATTAATTATATTTTGTAAAATTATTCTGTTTAAACTTTCTTTTTTTTTTTTTTATGCTTACTGTGGTTGTTATCTTGTTCTGTTTTTAGACCTGAAAAAGGGTAGAAACTCTAGCCGAAACATTGGCACAATAAAATAGGTTAATCCAACTTATTTGTGTTTATCTTTGACCGCACCCTCAACCATCTTTTCCTCGTTCGTCATCCACGGTCAACAATCTCTCATAATTATATATATGAGTGTTATTGATGGAAATATACATTTTATATATGCTGCTATTTGGAGTCTTTTTTTCACATTTAACATTTAAATATAATAATATTTATTGGTAATTATATTTATTTGCTACTGGCTGGTAGTCTTGCTAAATTCATTTTAAACCCCTAATTCCGGGTACGTGACGGACGTGCGAGTAGAGACACAGGCCCCTATTCGATTCCCACCTGGGGCAATTAACATTCATTTTTCGGCAGTCCCGAAGAATGAATCTTGACACTCCTACCTCGGTTAGTACCTGGGGACAACTCAGGTAGCCAGGAGGCGTCGGGAAAAGGACCACTAGGCGCACTTGTCGGCAAGCAGTACCTTTACTTCCGTCATTTTATACAATTGATTTTATCAAAAACGACTCTATCGATTTTAATTAACTGAGTATATTAATGTAAAATCAAGTGAACTACATCTCGACAAACGACTGACATGAAATCCTCATGCAAGACTAAAAAGACAGGAAACTGCTCGTCGATTTCGACTATTACAGCATTTACTAGACAA
>NW_027115065.1:694207-698992 GCF_000696795.3 Halyomorpha halys
TATATTTTTTTTTTATACAGTTGCAAATAACAATAAATAAATTAATAAAAAAAAAACATAAAAAAAGAGTCAAGTGATGTTAAATATCAGCTAAGTTTAACCTTCATTGAAATAGTTTAAGAGAATATAAATGTCTTTGAAATAATTAACAAATTCCTATGAGGCTCCAACACTTTCAAAGCGGTATGCTCAGATGTATAGTGAGACATACTTCACTTCAAAGAACAAAGACGGACCACATACATACGGCACTCGAACTACCAACCAACTACACCGACAGGACGGGCACAAAGGTGGCAGACACCCACAGACCACAGACATGACTGAGGACTACTAACTTAACTAACAATAGACATCTGATAAGCACAGACATCAGACAACCCATATTCAAATTTTCAGGCGAATCCCTTTTCTTTTCCCTCTTAAAATGCATTTGGAATGCAGAACAAGAGATAATTATAGTTTCCAACCCATTAATTTAACTTAGTCAGGAGGCAATTAAGCACAAATTAAAAAAATATTTAACTTACTGTTTTTGTCTTGACCGCAAACCCGACTAACTACTACTTGAGGGAGAAAGAAAAAGAAACTATATATAAGATAATCTGCTATCAAATTCGAAGAATAGTCATAATTTAGATATGAAAATGTTTTGATATGAATGGAGGGTGCGTTATCAGCATCAGATAAAAAGTTATTTTTTTAAGAAAACACTCCAAAAAATAAACAAATGAGGCAATGTTTTATATAGACTTTTTGTTGAAGAATAAACACTTTATGAGACCACTTCTGTCGATTCAATAATGAAGGCACCCCACAGACACTTTATATAATTTAATTTGAAGAATGATAAATGTTTTAACGTCAGGGGCAAAGTCTAATTTTGCTGATAAATAAAGGGTAATATACGAGGAGAAGATGTTTAGGGGTGTGGTCAATGAAGAACAAAAATAAGTAAAAACTTATTTTATATATATAGTTGACCGCAAAACTTAAATATAAGAAAATGGTCAGGGCTGTGGTCAAAAAATGAACAAATAGTTTATAACTATTTTAATGTCCGACGTTTCGCCCCACTTTGCAGGCCTTGATCAGGGCTAAAAAGATACAAAAAAAAACTAATAATATTACTACAATAAGGTAATTTAAGCTAGAATAAATATTATGTAAAAATAAAGTGATAAGAAATTATATATAAATAAAAGGAAGGAAGACATAAAATAGTTTTAATATAAAATAAACTTGAATAAACAATGATAAGAATAAAAAAAATAAGTAACAATGGTAGCTAAATTTCTGACTTAAATTATTATTTCATCTTTTAAATAAACGATCAAAATTACCACTTTCAGAAAAACTAAAGATTTATACTTACCTTCTCTGGCCAATTTGGACTTACGGTGCACAAATTTACGGATATGCCAAAAAAACTAACTTACTGAAACTGCAACAGTTTCAATCAAAATTACTAAGACTGATCAGTAGTGCTCCCCCCTACATCAGTAACAAGAACTTACACAAAGACTTACGAACTGCCTACGTACAAACAACCATTAAATCATTATATAAACGGTTTCAGGACACACTTCCAACACACACTAACCCTCTAATTCAAGGACTATCAACACTAGACTTAGCAGATACCAGACGACGTTTACGAAGGAGTTGGAATAGGGACCTCTTAAATTGATTTTTAAATTTCAATTTTAATGGAGAGGCATCATTGGATGACCTTAACCTTCATGGCTTCATGGCATTTTTATTTTATTTTTTTTTGTCTTCTTCTCTCTCTACATCTCATTCGCTGGTTGTAAAAATACTTTTACAGTTGTGAATAAACTAAATAAATTAAAAAAAAAAAAAGTAACAATGGTAAGAATAAAAATTTTAAAAAATACGTAAACTATACAGTTAAAAAAGTACAGGGGACGTACATAAAACAAAAACAATAGGGAAAAAGAAAAAGAAAAAAGAAGAATGTAGAGATTAAATTAACGTCTTGAAGGAATAAATATAAATTAAAAAAAATAATAATGATATTAAATAATAATAAATGAGCAAAGAACAAATCAGGACCACCTACCTCAATAAAGTTTTTCATAAATCAAACTTATTATTCGAACAATTATAAATCAATTTATTTTAGCAAATATCATGAAAACTACTATTCATACGAAGTTAAAGGTCATAAACTACTTCATAGTACAATTATTTAGCTTTAATTTGAGTGTTAATAGACATCTGTACGTCGAATGGTTATTGAGATATAGATTTCTCAAAATAGATTCACCAACTACTGATATTTCAGTACATTTTTATGAAATGTTGCTTTTTAAAAGATTATATATTATATGTTGTATATTAAATGTTATAGGTTATATATTGAATGTTATATATTAACGTAAATAGCTATATTATGACACATACTTCAGTAAATTTACTCATCTTTAAATAATATCTTATTAGATTTTCTAGTGTTGTTGGTAGTTTTTAAAATATTGGAGTTTTGAAAAAAGATATCTCTAGACCTATAAGACACACATGTTTGCCAGAACTCAAAATAAAGGCAATTTAACTTACTATAAAGTAGTTTATGACAATTATCTTCGTAGCGGTAGTAGTTTTTATGATATTCACATATGAATATAAATTTGGCAAATGAAAATTTGTCCGAACAACTATAAATCAATTTATTTTAGCATATTTCATAAAAACTACTAATCCTACGTAAATGAACGCTATAAACTACTTTATAGCCCATTAAACTAGCTTTAATTAGAGTGCTAATAGACATCTGTACGTTAAATAATTTTTGAGATATAGATTTTTCAAAATAAATTCACTAACTACTGATCTTTCAGTACGTTATATATAACATTTTTATAAAATGCTGGTTTTTAAAAAGCTATGTCTCGAGAACTATTGAACGTAAATTGGTGCTTAAATTTTATCAAATTTACTCTACTTTAAATGATGCCCTCTTAGATTTTCTATTGTTGTCGGTAGTTGTAAAGATATAGAGCTCCGAATTAAAAATGTTTTTTTAAGGTTTTGAAACAGGCGCCATTTTTTATTCCCCCTACCTGTACTTAGCAGACTCATCAATTTTGACTAGTAATTATAAGAGTTTGCATTAAAATAATCAAAAATTGGGGTCAGATAACTGCCTTTTTTTCTTCCTGGCTCTTGTACAATACCTATACTTGGCAGACTCATCAGTTTTGACTATTAATTATACATAGTTTTCATTAAATTAATCAGAAATTGTGGTGAGATAACTGCCTTTTTTCTCCTCTTGGGCTCTTGTACTCATTGTTGATCGATCGTAGTAAATAGTAAATCTGTTTTTATCTGAAGCTAATTTGGATCAATAAATATTGTTAATAATTATCCACGTTATTTTAATTCCCCTAGACGTTAGTTTTTTGACACTTTAAATTATTATTGTTGTTTTTACGTAGGAAGGTAATTACGTAGATAAGCCGTATATCTATATTTCAGGACAAGGTGTAATCAGCGAGCTATTGATAGGTTATCAAAAAGTAAGCCATATCATTCTTTCATGATAAATTTTCCTAGTCCAAAAAAAAAAAAACCCAAAAAAACGCGAAACGAAAATATTGAAATACAATTATCAGCCTTAAAGTGCATTTTTATAGCAACTTTTCATACTTACGTACAAATAGTACGTTTTATACATTGAGGATGATAAAAAAATTAAATTGTATTTGGAATCAGTAAAAATCTGTCTGGAACAAGTGTCGGAAAATCGAATGTGCTTAGGTACCGAAAGTTGGTTCTGGAAATTTATTTTCTTCATGAGCCTATATCTAGAAAACTTAATAAGTGATTCAAAAAATAAAAAATAGTTTTGAACATATATTTTACTTATCAACCTGTAACAGTGAGCGAGCACGCTTCATCTCGGCAACTAGTAAGCTGGCTCCTATCATGACAGTTCTAGTCCGTCCGCTTCATCTCGGCAACTAGAACTGTTACTCTGCCTCAGACTCTCTCATCTAGAACTCTCTTACCTAGTCAGTGTCCAGGGATCATCCCCTGGCACGGCCTTCCTTTCAAACCTATTAATGAATACGCCTTGTCGTGGGCATTCTGTAAAGAAATATCAGGCTGGAGAAATCGCCTAAGACCAGACACCCCCGACAAACCCATACCTCACTGGAATTGACCTTATACTGAAATACAAAGTGCATAAACATAGTATGCATTTCATAACCCTACTCATTCCTTAGACAACGCCTATATAAGTCGATCGGGACACACTCACATAAAAATAAATCATATACAATGAAAAGCTGGCTACCCCTGCTCTACACCCTCTCTAATCAAAAACATTTGAGCGAAAGGGGGCCTTTTTGGGGTTCTTGGGGATCAATCAATAAGACAACTATATAGAGGCGACGTTTCGCGCTCTATTGTTGGTCTTTTAGTGAAAATAAAACAGGAAATAAGAATTTATAAAAACTTTTTTTTCACTGTAAGGAATGACTATCATCATCTGTGGCGCTACAACTCTTGTCGAGTCAAGGCCTCCCGCAACTTCGTTCGCCAGTCCTCTCTAATGGTTGCCGCTGCTCTCCAATTCCGGATTCCGCTGCCACTCTATCGATCCATCGAAGTCTTCCTACTCTCCTTGTCCCATATATCCTTTCGTTCAGGATCATCCTAGGAATCTAATCCTGAGGGAATGACTATGCGAAGAATAAAGTCGCGAAACGTGGCCTCTATATAGTGGTCTTAAAATAATAATAATAATATATATAT
>NW_027115065.1:702567-706380 GCF_000696795.3 Halyomorpha halys
TACGGGAGTTACGGAGTCAGCTGTTATTTCAATGTCAGCTGACTGAGGGGATCAGCTGATCGAACGTATATAAGAGATGTACCGAATACAATAAAGCCAGTATGTTACAGCAGTTCAAACGTGTTACATCTTATTCCTTCTTCTCTTTTTTGACATTTTGCTTTCGCCAATACTTAACTTATATATATATATATATATAATCACCCATGAAGGGTCAAGGGTTCAGTACTTTGTAAGGAAGTACTGTTACTAGACCAACGGTTGTGCAAGGAGGTGATTTGGCCAGAATCTTGTCTGACTGCCAGTTTTTTTCTCCAATTAAGGTTACCCTTGGTTGGGTTGACTCATGGTTACGGAGACAGAATAGATTTGATTCCAATTTTCGATCCTGGCTATTGGAGTAAGTAGCACAGTGCCTTACCACTAAACTACACCGTCTGAGTTACCCCATTCCCCATATATATAGATTAGATTGTATTTTATTTGTGGAAGACAAATTCTTGTACAAATTCATAACACAATATACAATTATAAAATAAAAACCTGAGTCTAGTGCTCCAATACAAAAACAATAAACAAAAGATAAAATAAGTTCTCTATAACATAACATTAAACAAAAAATAAAACAAACTGGGTAATACAAAACTATTAACATAATATGAAAGGAATATGGTCCGGGTGCGGTCAAAAAAACTCAAGTAGTAGAATTATACTATTTTATTGAGCCAACGTTTCGCCCCACGTTGCAGGGCTTCGTCAGGGCTAAAAAAGATACAAACACATAGTTACAAAAGGAAAAAAAAGAAAAGAAAAAAAAACAAAAAAAAAAAACATAAGTGTAAAATAACAGGGGTATAATATGTAAAAAAGTAAGATATAATAAGAAAAATTGAAGGTAGTAAATAGTAATTTAATAGTAATTTTAATAATAGTAATTTTTCTTATATCTTACTTTTTTACATTTTATACCCCTGTTATTTTACACTTATGTTTTTCTTTTTTGTTTTTTTTTCTCTTCTTTTTTTTCCTTTTGTAACTATGTGTTTGTATCTTTTTTAGACCTGACGAAGCTCTGCAACGTGGGGCGAAAGGTTGGCCCAATAAAATAGTATATTCTACTATTTGAGTTTTTTTGACCGCACCCGGACCATATTCCTTTCATCTTTACACACGGTCAATCAATAATCTTCCATTACTATTTTTTTGTTCTTTTTTGACCGCACCCGGACCATATTCCTTTCATCTTTACACACGGTCAATCAATAATCTTCCAGTATTAACATAATAGTTATTACTCCATTAATTGGCTTGGAAAACTTTTTACATGCCACTAACAAAATTAGACTTATTACATATTGTTACAATATGTTAAATATACAGTCTGTTCAATTTGGCATCACTATCAATGTTCAATATACTTTCAATGTTTTGTAAGTCGTAAGATACGAATATGGGTGGCTTTAAGATATATTGTCTATTAAATATATTGTCTTTAAAGCTGGGACACTGTAGAAGGATGTGATAAAATCCAATCGAAATAACGTTTGTAGAATGGATAGAGTTCGTTTGCCTTCAAAGTGTTAGTTTTGCTTCCGTAGTGTAGTTTGATATGCTCCGGGTTTCCTACTCTTAGTCGGCTGGTACACTTTTTTTTTTTTTAATTTACCCTAAGTGCTTGAGGTTTGATTAAGCTAAAACTGCAGAGTGGTCGGTATATGGGGTTAATGCTCTATTGATTTCAGTTGAGAAGTTGTGGTTCAGGAACTTTTCTAGAATATCGCCTTTATTTCTCAATATTCCGTTTTCATATGAACTATTGAAATCGTTTCTACATCCATATTGGTGGGCTATCATATTGACTAGTGAGACACAGTTGTATTCTACGTCAGGATAATATTCATTCAGGGATGTATTCATAGTTTTGGGAGTCTCTTTTCTGACATTAATGACAGTTTGGACCAGTAGTTGATTATCTTTGCTATTACTTTTAAGCTTAAAGGACTTCTACCTGTCTAGGGTCAAACTATAGGGGTATTCATGATCTTTAGTTTAACATGTTAAAGCGTGTTAAATCGAAAAAAATTTCCTTCTTTTACCGTGGTAAAACGAAATAAACATGTAACGTGGCTGAGAGTCTGTTACTTGGTCTGTTAAATGGAGAATGACGTCACGCAATAGACCAGTTGAGCTCGCCACCATTTTTGTTTGTTGTGTCAGGTTAGTTCTTTCGTGTTTGTGCTAGTTATTATTTCATACCCCTGTTATTAAATCACAATGGATAACTTTAATAATACAACCGAGAAAAAAAAAACAGAAGAGGCATTTGTAGAACGCCTGGTGTTGGATAGAGAGCGATTTGAATTTGAAAAGGAAAGGATTGCGGTGGAGCTGAAGCTTCGTAAAATCAAAATACAAAAAAAATTTTAATTAAAAACATTAAAACTAGAGCTTTTAAAGAAGTCCGATTGACAAAATAATTGAACTTAAAAATATTTATAATTATGTATGTATTCTTACTTATGAATATATTATTATTTATGTATCATTAATTAAATAGAGCAATTATTCTTTATAAAAAGTGTAAATCATTTAAGACCTCAGCAGCCCCTCTCTCCCTCAAATAGATGTAAGCTTTTTATTTTTGTTCATGATTGATTTCATGTCAAATCAACACATTTCAAATACTTTTTTACCTCATTATCTCATAACCTAATAAAATTTGACACCAAAGTAGTTTCCATAAAGCTTCCTGGCATCTAAGAGGAACATCCAAGTTTTATTAAATTATGAATGGAATATGGTCCGGGTGCGGTCAAAAAAACTCAAATAGTAGATAATTATACTATTTTATTGAGCCAACGTTTACGTACTTACTTGTAGTTTGTGTTTTTTTTTTCTTTTGTCTTATGTTTTGGACTTTTTAAAAAATAGAATCAATAGCCAAACTTTTACACTTCTGCTTTTCACTTATTTTAGGCATGTTGTAATAAATTACTGTAATCAAAACTTAGAAGTAAACAATAAAAAGAAGTTTTGGAAGAAAAGGTTACCAAACAAGTTGCTCAGAAAATCCGCTAGAAGCTCTTATGCATTTACCATTTAATATGACTTTAAATAGGACCGCTCACAATCCTATACTTATAACATTTAACATGGTAAAACATTTTACATTTAACACAATATCATGAATACCCCTATAATTCGGGGTTTCTTGGGCCATCCCTGTAGGTATTTAATAAATTTCATTTAAGAAATTTCGATAGCATTTAATTAGATATTTAAATGCTCCAAACTTCATGATGATAAGTTGTCAGGTACTCAGCCTAGGCAGTACAACTTCCTCTCTCCGGCATTTGCGACTGGAGGTACCCCAGGGCTTGACATCCTTTTTAATAATTTTTAATTTATTCATTGGGCTTTCGTTCCACATAGATTGCTATTTATCTTTGACTTCCTTTACAAGAGGCATGCATATCTCAGACGGAGTTAAAATTGCTTTACCCCGTCCCGGAAGCGCGAGTGCTTCTCTTGCAGCGTTATCGGCCAGTTCATTCCCTGCGATTCCTACATGGCTTGGAACCCATAGAAATGTTACTGACATACCTATGTTGTGTAGAGTTTTTAAGTGCAAATGGATGCAGGAAATTCTCGGATGTTCTGGGTACATAGAATCTAAAGCTTTTATCGAGCTTAGTGAATCTGTAATTATTGTAATGTTGGTGTGGTTCAAGGATAAACAGAAGTGAAGTGCTGCTGCTATTGCATTTAGTTCGGCAGTGAATATGTTGCATAGTTTGTGGAGTTTAATTTTGA
>NW_027115065.1:706490-737252 GCF_000696795.3 Halyomorpha halys
GGTGGATGATTGTTTTCGGATTTGTCAATTGTTATCGTTTTGAGAAAAGCGATAGCCGAGGAGAGTCTTTCTGATAACGGAAGTGTTGAATTTGGTTTTGTCGAAAAAGAATAGAAAATTTTGGATTAAAAATATATTTATGTGTCGGATGTTCTGTTTGTGGATATTTTTATTTTGAACTGTAGTTTATGGCTAATTTAGATCTTCTGAACGAAAGTGGTGATAGTCCGGATTCAGCGCATAAACTCGTTTTATGAAGTTCAATTCTTCTTGAAGCTTATCGTTTTTTTTTCTAGGGCTGTACAAGGTTTTTTGATGTATGGTATTTTAGTTCTTGAATAAACTCTGCATTTATTTTATTATTCTTTTCAATATTTTAGTTCATTTCCTTGATAGTATTCATTATATCTTCGTTAGTAATGCCCATCGTATTTATTAAATCATTCTTATTTTTAAACCGAGAGACAAATTATATCCTTCTATAACCACTCGAACACTGAATATAAGTATTATGTTTGTCAACAGCCAAGATAGTGATGGTAAGTAGAGAGGAGACAGACGAAGAGGTGCATGTGCACTAGGTCTAAAGATAACAGATACCTTAACTCTTATCTCGATTAGATGTTTTCTTGATTAGTTAAAAATTTCTTAAAAAGTAAACTATTGTCTATAACTATAACTAAGTAACTATTATATAAAACTTCACTAAAATGTAGACTGTATTATAATAACTAGATGGTAAAATAATTGTCGTATGGTTTGACGTACTAACACTAAAACTAACGAGAGATTGCAGAGAGCACTAATGAGTAGTTACTCCGACAGATACCGGCACTAGACCTCTCCTCCCCATATACATATATATATATATATATGTAGATATACGTTTGCCATAAATTCCGAAAACCAATCCTCAATACAAGATTAGATGTACAAATGTATATATAATTAGGTTAAGTTAAAATTGTATCTGCTATTAATAAAGATTTTTTTTTTAATTATTTATTTAATGTAATTTACAACTGTACAAAATAATACAATAGGTAAATATGTAGTATGTTTCATATACACTTGAAAATCTTGGGAAGGAACCTTCAAACATTAATTTAAAATAAAAGGTCCCGTGGCCATCTTCTTTTCAGACGCCTCGGAGGATTATCAGGGATTGTTAAGGATGAAAGATTAAGAATTGATGTGTTAGGATGGTTAAGGAGTTTGGAATAAAAAGACGCATATCTGTTTTGGGTCAAATCTGCAACGAATGGGATGTTAAGGTCTTTGTGAATGAATAAAGATTTAAAGTTGGAAACAAAAATTCAAAAACCAATACCAGAAAACTTGGAAAATACAGCGAGTAGTGGGAGATAAAGGGGACAATGAAGATGTAGATAAAAAATATGGTGTTTTTGCCACAAAACAAATTTAAGAATCCAATGCAATGAACGATTTTACGATAAATGTTAATTAAGGTGCTGCTATACATTTGCCAAATTATGACTAATTCCAATATGCGGAGTTGTATAGATGGGTGATTTTGGTTGGCTGGTAATAGTTGACCTGAATTTATGGCCTACCTTTCAGGTATTGTTTTTTGGGCTCAAAGCAAAGAGCGTTTGGGCAAGCACTTGTAATGCATTCATACTTTTGTGTCCAATCCTTACAAGTCCAAAATCCTTCGTAAAATCCTTAATGCTCCTTACTTTGTCACAAATCAAGTCATCCATCAGGACCTCAATATTCCATATGTTGCCGATTTGGCCAGAACCAGATACCGTTCCTTCCATAATAAACTTCTCAACCACCCAAATCCACTTGATTCTAGCCTGGCTTCTCCTTCATTACCTAATAATCCTCCTAGACGTCTGAAAAGAAAATGGCCTCGAGATCTTCTTCTATAGAAATGTTATTGGAGTTCTAATCAGTGGGTAGATTCTCCACATGTTTTTATCATGTTACTATGTCACCTACAGCAAATTTACTTGTTGTATATATGTGTATACAGTTGTAAATATCAATAAATAAATTATTAAAAAAAAAAAAAAATACTTTTGTGCTCTGTGAGTATTGACTTATCTGGACATACGGCGTTGAGTCTTGGGGCTCCACTAAACCTTTGAATTCCTCTCGTATCCAATCCTTACAATCCCAAATCCTTCGTAAAATCCTAAATGCTCCCTACTTTGTCACCCATAAAATCATCCACAAAGATCTTAATGTTCCATTTGTAACTGATCTAGCCCGAACCAGATATCAATCCTTCCATTACAAACTCCCTAACCACTCAAACCCATTAGTTTCTAATCTTGCTTCCTCTTTTATTCCGGACAATCCTCCGAAGCGTCTGAAAAGAACATGGCCTCCAGACCTTATATTGTAAAAATGTTTTTAGCGTGCTACCAATGGGTAGTTTCTCTACATGTTTGTACCATACCATTATGATTTCCTCAAATTTAATTGATATATTTTCTTTACAGTTATAAATATCAATAAATAAATTTAAAAAAAAAAAGAATTGACTTAGAATTGTGGATAACAGATAGATATTTGTGCTTTATGAGTTTTAATCAGTTAAAGAATTTCCGCAACCTTCCGATTTACTAATTAACCCTAGTTTAATATTGTATATTTTCATAATTTTATCGATTCAGTGTAAATAAATTATTTATTTTTTTAAATTGTTCAAAATCTTGTCAATCAACTTGTTTCCTTTCATTTTTTTGATCATATTTGTTTTGTTTCATTTTATAATGGAAATAGCGTAAAGGTAATGCCCCCTACAACTTCGGTGTTAAAGACACCTCAAATTGACTATGTCGTTTTGTTGGAAGGCTTTAAAAAAGAACTAACAACTAGCTGGTTCGGATATAAACATTTGAAAAACATAAACTAAATAAAAAAAAAAGAGTTAAAACAATAATAAAAGTAAAAATAAAAAAGGATGATAATAAAATTAGATAAATAAATTATGAAAGCAAAAAAAAGAAACTAATTTACAAAAAACAATAGATATTTTAAGTAAATACTGGTCGACGAAAGGTTGATCTACTCCGATAGGTCAGAGGAAGAGTGCTGCCGAGATGTGTAGGTGGCAGCTCTGTAGCTCAATACACCACTGTGATAGTATAAGGTTGGTGTAGTGGCTCATCGATAGTACAAATATCCAAAAGCCAAGATGGCCACACTGGCATTTATTAAGGGCAGACAGGGCCTAGTTGTTTTTATACACTCTTTAGTTTTAGTTTTTAGTATGTAGGGAAAAACTCAGAAAACAAAGTGTGCCCCAGCACCTCGTCTATTTAACATTGTATAAACTCCAAGAACTAAAAATCTCAACCTGTCCTTAGAATGGAGCAATGCTCCAGTAAAAGAAAAATTTGTAAATGTATGTATATAAAATTTCAAAAATATAATTTTCTATAGGGACTAGGGAAAAAAAAAAATTTGTTTTTATGAATTATGCGAGCCGAATAATTAGCAACACTCATATTCTAGTCAAAAGCCAGAAACACGGAATTTCGGATTGAAATGTTGACTAAAACACTCAAAAATGTCTGATAAAATAACATCAACTAAACGCAGACGGCTGGTTATACATGATCATGGCTACTAATTAGTCGGAACATGCTATTCAAGTCGAAAGTAGGAAGAGCCTGGTTTCGGACAGTAAGGCCGGTTAACACACTCAAAATGTCCAAAACTATTACAATATAAGCGCAGACAGGGCTGGTTACAAAATATTACGGCCACTAATTAGCCAGAACTGAATTAAAAGGAAGATGGTCGGCCTGTTGCTAGACGACGACTTAGCAACGGTTATCAACCCTTAGCAACTGTCTCTATTACTTAATTATAACAACACAAATATAAATACATATTTTTTTCCAAAATAACTAAATTCCAATTAAAATAATATAATTAAAATAACGTAACAAAATTATACACTAATACTAACTAATTAGTATTTACATAAAGTACAAATTAATTATAAACTATGGCGTTAACAGCCAGGATCATACATAAATCTGGAACACACAAACGTATGGATATTGTGAATTTGCGGAAAGCGTGTAAATCCGGCTTTAAAAACAAGTAATATCTAATATACACAATAAATAAATTATAATAAAAACTAAGGATGTATATTAAATCTCTTTTATTTACATAAATTATATGAGATCTGAAATACAAAACTATTGATCACAATATTTTGAAAAGGTTTTCGACATTCTTAAGATATTTTCCGGATGAAACAATTTTTTGATGTAACATCTTATTTTATCTATTTTTTTTCATATAATTTCACTCAAGTATGGAATATAATATCTAAAACTCGGGTGAGTTAAGAGAATGAAGTAGATTTTGCTTGTTAAGTAAGATATTGAGAGATACCTCTATACGTAAGCTAAAATTGCGAAGGTGTATACGAGTAGATGAGTTATTTGGATCGACAATTCACAGCGAAGGTGATGTTTGCCTGGTTGTATAAAGGTTACTAACCTAATCTAACCATGGTGGGAGTTCAAGTATTACATTTTGTGGGACCGCGACTTAATGAAAAAATTAACGCTAACAGACCGGATTCGAACCGCCGCCACCCGCAGATCTCAGAACGATAGACCTAGGCCCAAATTGGCTTAAATTTGTGGTCGACCTGTAAGCTGTCGGTTTGTGGGCACAAATCAAAGGTTTTTGTTCAATTTAGAATTTCACAATCTTTTGTACACCATATTACATTATTATTAAATTTTAATAGTATACATTCGTATAATACAATTAAATTATGGAAGATTATTGATTGAGCGTGTGTATAGATGAATGGAATATGGTCCGGGTGCGGTAAAAAAAACTCAAATAGTAAATAATTATATTATTTTATTGAGCCAACGTATCGCCCCACGTTGTAAATTATTATTATATCTTACGTTTTTACATTTTATACCCCTGTTATTTTACACTAATGTTTTTTCTTATTTTTTCCTTTTTGTAACTATAGTGTTTGTATCTTTTTTAGCCCTGACGAAGCCCTGCAACGTGGAGCAAAACGTTGGCTCAATAAAATAGTATAATTATCTACTATTTGAGTTGTTTTTTTTTACCGCACCCGGACCATATTCCATTCAACAATTAAATTATATTTATACTAATGTGACTGGAGTGAAGAAGAAATAAGTTTGAAAATGGCTAATGGAAAAAGGTCGAAACGTTGGGAAAAAATATATTTATAGAATATAACTGATCTTAAGCATTTTTCCCGCGTTTTTTTTTTTTATTGCTATTTGACAATTAAAAATAAATCAGATAAAAAAAAAACAACAAAAATTATAGTTATAATAAATTTATATAATCTTTTCTTGTTTAACTAATGCTAAATATTAAATTCACATAATATGCTTGTAAATATATGTAAATAAACAATGAATGAACAAGTAGTATTTCTGAATTGGATAAAGATAGAAACAGGCTAAAGTGAATGAATTGAAGGATGTTTCTTGAATGGGCGTTCCCTAATTTAAGTGTATGAAGGGATTAAATGGGCACTGCACAATTGTTTAAGTACATTAAAGTACGTAATTATTATTATGCGTAATCTAGCAAGTAATCTATCAGACTGTCATCGTGTAAACGTGATATTTATTCTATAATAACACAAGAAACATTGAAGTAATAGAGTATGAGCAACTCACAACTGACGACGCCAGTCGAAGGTCTACTACTGTACTCCGACCCCCCTCTCCATTCCCAATTTGGCTCATACGTAAGCGCCAGTAGATACGAAGTGCGACTGGACGGCGACACGCAAGGCGCTTGGACAAAAAATAAGTTTTAACTTAATTCTTTATCGGACGTATTCCAGAGAGAAACGATTTTTTAACAGGAAACAATGCTGCACAAACACAGTGGGCTGGAATAATAGTACAAGAGCCGGGAAGAAAAAAGGCAGTTATCTCACCCCAATTTTATATTACTTTAATGAAAACTATGTATAATTAATAGTCAAAATTCCTGAGTCTGCCAAGTATAGGTAGAGGGAATAAAAAATGGCGGCTGTTTCAAAACGTTAAAAAACATTAATTTTTCATTCCGAGCTCTTTATCTTAAAAACTACGAACAACACTAGAAAATCTAAAAGAACATTATTTAAAGAAGAATGCATTTGCTGAAATATTAGCCATAATAGAGCTATTTACGTCCAACAGTTCTCGAGATATAGCTTTTTAAAAAGCAACTTTTCATAAAAATGTACCGAAATATCAGTAGTTAGTTAATTTAATTTGAGAAATCTATATCTCAGGAATTATGCGACGTACAGATGTCTATTAGCAATCAAATTAAAGCTAGTTTAATATTCTATAAATTAGTTTATTACCTTTACCTTCGTAGGAATAGTAGTTTTCATGATATTTGCTAAAATAAATTGATGTATAGTTGTTCGGACAATAAGTTTGATTTATGAAAAACTTTATTTCAGAAACCATTGGACATACAGATGCCTGCCAGCGCTCAAATTAAAGCTAGTTAAATTTACTATAAATAGTTAATAATGTTTATCTTTGTAGGAGTAGCAGTTTTTAAGATATTTGATAATGTAAACTCACAAAATGTTAATTTCTAGTTGTTCGTATAAAATGTTGGATTTTTGAAAAAATATATCTCTAGACCCATTAAACGCCCATATGTCTGCCAGAACTCAAAATAAAGGAAATTTAACTTACTATAAAGTAGTTTATGACAATTATCTTCGTAGCGGTAGTAGTTTTTATGATATTCACATATGAATATAAATTTGGCAAATGAAAATTTGTCCGAACAACTATAAATCAATTTATTTTAGTATATTTCATAAAAACTACTAATTCTACGTAAATAAACACTATAAACTACTTTATAGCCCATTAAACTAGCTTTAATTTGAGTGCTAATAGGCATTTGTACGTTAAATGATTTTTGAGATATAGATTTTTCAAAATAAATTCACTAACTTCTGATCTTTCAGTACGTTCCATACAACATTTTAATGAAATGCTGGTTTTTAAAAAGCTATATCTTGAGAACTATTGAACATAAATAGCTTTATTGGTGCTTAAATTTTATCAAATTTACTCTACTTTAAATGATGCCCTCTTAGATTTTCTATTGTTGTCGGTAGTTGTAAAGATCAAGAGCTCCAAATAAAAAATTTATTATTTTTAACGTTTAAAAACAGCCACCATTTTTTATTCTCCCTTCCTATACTTGGCAGACTCATTAATTTTGACTAGTAATTAAGTAAACAAAAATTGGGGTGAAATAACTTCCTTTTTTCTCCTCTTGGGCTCGTGTACTATAATATACAGCATAATAATCTATTTTACGAGACTTTTTAATCAAAACAATATAAACGAAATACATTAAATATTGTACACAACACATTTTTATTTATTTATTTTTTTAAAACTAAATTACATTAAATTAAAGTAACGTGACGGCCGTACAGGTTAGGGCGTAGGTCACAGTGTGCTCCGTTCGATTCCCACATGGGACAGTTAACATTTATTACCGGCGGTCCGGAAGAATGAATCTTGACACTCCTGCCTTTGTTAGTACGTGGCGGCAACCCAGGTAGCCGCCAGGCGTCGCAATAATAACCACTAGGCCCATTTTCTGAACTTTTTCCCCCCACCAAATACCAGTACCAGTCCATTAAATAAATAAAAGGAAGATGGTGAGGATGCGGTAAAAAGAACTTAACTTGTAATTAAACTATTTCTTGTGAGGGACGTTTCGGCCCACTTTGCATTGCTTCATCAGAGCTAAAAAAATACAAACAACTATAATAATGTAAAAAAAGTAGGAGAATTGTTAGTTATTTGTATCTTTTTTTAGAAAACCCTATGTTTATTGGTTATTTTTCATAATATCTCCCTTTTACATATTACTATACTCCATCTACAACATATCTACTTCACCTATTAGTTAAACTGTTTACACCTACCTCTTTGCCATATTTATAACTGTTTCTGGGGAGAGGAGTAGCCATGGGGTAAAGGGCGTGGCTATTAACTCCAAGGACCCGGATTCGAGTCCGGCTGAGGCAGATAGTTTTTATCTGTTGCCTGTTGCTGTTGAGTCAGCCCAGTGGGTCTCTCTGGCAGTTCGAGCGTGATCCTGATCACCTCCTTGCTAAACCGTTGATCTAGTAACAGTACTTCTTTACAAAGTACTAAACCCGTGACCCTCCATGGATTGTAGCGGTACAGATTTAAATTTAATTTAATTACTGTTTCTAGCGAGTATTCTTCTACAATTTATTATTTTAGATCTGTATTTAGAACTTTATCACACCTGAGGACTGTTTCATAATGAAAGCTAATAGTATTAGTCCATAAATACAAGTACACAAATCATAAAGTACAAGCACTGATACATTTTGTTTCATGATAGTGATGACTATTAGTGATATTACATGAGTTTAAAAGTAAAAAATTATCTGACAGAATTGTATAACTCACTGAAATTGTACCAAATAAAAACTAAAAGGTTAATAGTATTAGTTTGTACTTTATTATGAAACAGGGTCCTGGTTGTATTTATTAGTAACTAGTTTCTAGTCCACCTACCTGTATACTACCTTATATTATTGTTATTATAATCATTTCTTTTTTATATACTTTATAAACATAACTCTTGTTTTGAAATGATTTTTATTTTAATATTCTGTCAATTCTATAATGTTCGTATCTTGTTTTTTCATTTAGCCCCAATGAAGGTCTGCAAAGTGGGATGAAACATTAGCTTATATCTTCCTTTTATACATTACAGACGATTAATCAAGATCTTCCAATAAATTTCATTAAATTAATTTTTTTTAAATATATTTATCCCCTTTTTGTTTTCATTTTTTATTAACACTATAAATTTTATCCTCTCATTACATCCTATTCTTGCAATTCTTTAGCCCAACAAAGTGGGACGACATTGGTTTTTATCTTCCTTTTGAATATTACAGATGGTTAATTAAGATCTTCCGAAAAATTTCATTAAATTAAACTTTTTTTTTTTTGTAATTTTCCCCATTTTGTTTTGATTTATTATTAAAACTATAAATTGTATCCTCTCATTACATCCCACTCTAGTATATCTCATATTCCTTTTTTCCTGTGATCAATCTCAAATATTGAGGTTACTACACAAATTTTATTTTAAATTTATGGACTGATTCAAAGTTGATTCTTTCAATAGGAAAACATGTAGAAAAATAAAGACATGAGAAGAAAATGTTGTAAATGAATGAAAATGTAGAAAAAAATTAAAATAAAGTAACAATAGGAAATTATGTTTTCTATAGTTTTATGCATTCCATGCACTGTTTTCTTATAAATTATTATAATAGGTTTCAAATTACATATGTAGTATAGGATTTTGTATGGGATGCTGTTTATTCATTCTTGATTTTTTTTACAAAATGATATGATCAAATTATTACATTAAATGGAACTTAATGTAAGATATTATCAAGGTTCTAATACTTTTTACACTAGCTGAATCTATATACAATTGTGAAATTTCTGAATAAAAGATAAAATATTTAAAAACAGCATATTTCCCTTCTTATTTCTAATATTTATTTATCTTTTTCAAAAGAATTTATTTGAATTCTAATTTATTTTATTAGTTCACGAAATAAATAATTAATACCCTTCTAGATTTACACTTTCCTGTGTATTTCCTCCTGTAAACAAATTTTTAGTTAATTATAAATTTAACTATGTCAATCTTTTTTAAAATATTTTGTCATCTTATTTTCTTGTATGTAACAACTATTTATTTTTGCCTTCGACTTGGAATTGCTATTTTATAGATGTTTTAATAAAACAACTCCAATTAGTATATTTCAGTATAAGCATTTATTTTTCAATTTTTATTTAGATTGTATAATATGTTTTTAAAAGAAATAAAAATTATTATTGAGTAGTTTTCAAAACGGCCTATAGAGAGCATCTTTTATGTGTATATTTTCCACCAACTGGATTCGATATTTTGACATCATATGAACCAAGTAATTTAGTTTTTAAACATTTGTCACTTTAATTCTCGAGCCATATAGAAACATCAATTATATAATTATATATTGCTATTTCAGGTGAAGAAAAATATTTCAAATAAAGCTAGGTTAAAAATACTTCACTATAGGAACTCAAAAATATTAAAAGTGGCTGATCAACTTGTTGAACTATTAATACACAACATTATGATCAGTCTAATAGACAATAGTAAAAGGGATGAGAGAGAATTAGTTGAGACTAATCGAATAGACTTTTTTTCCCCTTTTCAACTCATGGAGTTGACAATACCCAGCCAAGGTCAATAAAAATAATGGTGTATAGTGAGTCCAGAATAATTGTTTCTGCCATTTTCTGAAACTGTTTCCTCAAAAAATTAATTGTTTTAAGAATAATAATAAGATAACTAATAAAAAGATACAATCTAATAAAATAAATTAATATATAATTCCTATGTATAATGTATCATTGTTAAGAAATATAATTGTTAAAATTTATATGACTACATTTTGGCATTAATTATAATTAATCATCACTAATCATAGTAAATTTCAATCATATGATTATTGCCTAAATTTTATGGATTGTTAACTTATTAAAACAATTGAGGCTTACGTTATCTTCTTTGAATTCAGACTTTTAAAGATAACCTAATTTAAATTAGATAATGTAAGACTTAATTTAGATTTTTCTAGTTATTGTACGATTGAAATTCATTATAATTATTCTTTTATAGAAAAAAATTCTGATAATGGCTTGCATAGTGCTGAAACATGGTTAAATAAATGTTCAATGTATGAAATAAATATTAAAAATTATATTAGTGTCGTATTTTTAGTCTGACTTTATTATTCTCAATCATATCATTATAGCAGAGAGTGCTATGAATATATTTGTGGATAATTAGTTAATTAGAAGTATTTTAAAATCTTTCAATCATTTTACAGAAATACAAGCTATCAGCTTGTAAAACTCAGCCTTGTGTAAAATAACACTGCACAATTGCATTTTACTACATATTTTTTTTTTCAGATAAAGATATAAGGATTAAGGTATTATGAAAACCGAAATTACTAATATAAAAGAAAGATGATCCAGGTACGGTCAGACGCACTCAAATAATAATAAAACTATTTATTATGAGCTAATATTTTACCCCACTTTGCAGGGGTTCCTCAGGACTAAAAATAGATCAAAACAACTAAAATAATTTAACAAAACAAAAGAATAGATTAAACAATTAAAAATAATGTGTGGCTATAATTAATTTAAACTGTATGAATATTTATAGAAAAATAAACAAAGAAAATAAAAATAACATGTACAGTGAGAAGATAAATAAATAAACAAAAATTACAAAAAAATATTAGACAATTAATGAAAACAAAAATAATTACAAATAAAAAAGTATATAAAACCTTAGTTTATTCTTATATTATACTCTTATCTATTATATTACTATGTTACATTATTTTTGTTGTTTGTATCATTTTTAGCCCTGAGGAAGCCCTGCAAAGTGTGGCGAAACGTAGGTTCATAATAAATTATTTTATTAATATTTGAGTTCTTTTGACCACTCCCAGATCATCTTCCTTTTGTATTCAATTAAAAATTGCAAAATGCAAGGAAAATTTTATATTGTCTGTATCCATACTTCAATAAAAAATCACAATTATCCAATAGAGATAAATTCATAATATATCAAGTGGTACTAATCTTATCTTACTATCACTATTTTAACCAATATAAAGAAAAATACAATATTTCAAAACAAATGCCTCAGAATCGTTAATAACTATCCATATAACACTAGAATAACTGAAATGCACACTGAATTAAATATAGACACCGTACAGGTTTACATATATAAACTGACACATGATTTTTTCCAGTCTTGCCTCAACTCATTAAACCCTCTAAGCACAGAAATAGGAAATTACACTAAAACTACAAACCGTTGATATGAACGCAAAAGAACTAAACATATATTAATGTAAACATAAATCAATGATATGTATTTCATGTTACCCAATTATATCTATTTTATTCTATCCAATGTTATGAATTTTGTTAATTTAATAATGTTTTGATTTTTTTTCTTATCACTTAATTTTTACATTATCTTACTATGTTAGAATATTTTTGTCATTTGTATCATTTTTATCCCTGAGGAAGCCCTGCAAAGTGTGGTGAAACGTTGATTCATAAAAGTAATATCCTACCTTAATTTACCTTATTGTTATAATGTTCTTAGTTGTTTTTTGTATCTTTTTAGCCCTGATGAAGCCCTGCAAAGTGGGATGAAATGTCGGACATTAAATAGTTAAAAATTATTTGTTCTTTTTTTACCACATCCCTGACCATCTTCTTATAAGTAAAGTAAATTATTTGTATCAAATAATTTGTATCCATTGAAGTATCAAGCATTCTTTATTAATATTTTAAATATCTAAAGTTTCGGCCAATCAAACCATCCTCCAGGACAATCTTAACTATAAATTCACACCTCACATCCAACTATTAAAATTTTTTGCAGGCTATTCTGGCCAGGTCTAATCAAATTAATCAAATTAACCTATTTTGCCACTTTTAAATTTAATTTTAAAACTTTTAATTTCAAATTATCTTTATAAATTTGACTAATTTTATTATACCTGGGCAGAATAGGCTGCAAAAAATTTTAATAGTTGGATGTGAGTTGTGAATTTATGATAAGATTGTCCTTGATGAATGTCAGGTTGGCTAAAACATCGGACATTTAAAATATTAATAAAAAGTAGTTGGAACTTGAATGGATATAATTTATTTTATTTACACAATAAAACCAGTCTTGAAGAAGTGATAAGAATATATGAAATAGTAAAGAAGTTGAAAATTAATACAAAAAAGATAACTAACATAGTAATGGGTAATGAACTGATGAAAGATATTTCTATAAATTTTTTGAGGTTAAAAAACTTCCAAAAATGAATATAAACTATTTTATATTTTTCAAAATATTTGTACAACATAAAACAAATAACGTACAATTGTCCCGAAACATTTTATAATTATGAAGACAAATACAAAATAATTTATATTCATCTTTGAAAGTTTTTTAACCTCAAAAAATCAACTTCCTAAAAAAATAATTAGATAAAAGATAATATGAATTACCAAACGGATCTTTAAATTAACCAAGAATATCTTTTTATACTTCCACCTTTGCATCTATTTTATTTACATGTCACTCTTATACTATTATATTGCCTTTAGCTATTTTTATCTTTTTATTTTAGCTCAATAATTGAATCTATTTTTTATTTTGTTTTTTACTGCAGCCTAGACAAACTCCTAACAAAATATATTTTATTTCAACTAAATTTGGCTATTTCTTGTTTATTGGTTGTTCTGTTTACACTAACTAACAATGGGGCAAGGCATTATGTTCATCAGTGCGATATATACTTATAGGGTAAATTAAATCACTAGTTGTGAGAAAAAAAAGTAAATAAAAAAAATTATATTTAAAAAAGTGTAAAAATTTTAAATTATTTAAAAAAAAAAAATAGGCTGCCATCGACCCAGTGGAAGGCTTTGATTTGTGTCAGGAGGGTGGTGCGTCTCGATCTTCTCCTGCAAGAAGACGTGACCAAATATGTTTTTAAGAGAGAAGGCTCAACAGGATTTTTAGAAAATCTTGGGATGAAGAGTGATGAAAATTCCAACAAATGGGAGCAGGCTATCCAGGAGGATATAATTGAGGAGTGGGGAGGATGGTGGGTGATGACACCAAAAAGGCATCACCCATTGAAAATACTTTCCTACAAAACAATTTGGAAACAACCCTCTGCTGGGAATCTAAGAAGATACGTAGAGAAACATTAAGCTATGAGCAATTTTTAATTGTTGTAGTGTGTTTTTACGCAGTCATATGTACCATCCTTCTACTGTAAATGCCCATATTGTCAAAATAACAGAGCAGGATGGAAAATATAATAAAATAAAATGCACTTATTATGCTAAAATTAATAAAAAATGTAATTACAATTGGCAATTATATAATTATAGTTGACTATAACTTTATTTAAGGTAACATTTTTAAGTAAAATTTTTACTTGTCAAAATAATAAAAGACATTTATTACTACTACATTGGCTAGGTTGACAGAGAATACAATACTTGACTCCCTGGGAATCATACACGACTACATGCATGGAAATTAATGAGTAGGGGGGTTTATCCAGAGGAGGGATGGCATGCATGCATCGCATATTATTTGTTGTTTTATTTATTACTTTATTATTTTAAATATTTTAATACTTGTTATATAGGGGAATTCGTTGATCAAATGAAATAGGGGTTGTGAAACAGAAGGGAAAGAAAAAAAAGGGATAAATCGAAAAACTTGAAGTTAGTTTGTAGACTGGTATTAATTGTAAAAGAAAACTGTGAAAAAAAAAATGTTATCTTTCTATTATATTATATCATATAAAAATATGTAATTTATACTTGTCCAGTCACGGATTGATCAGTATGCTGTGTAATGCAGCAACCCGATGTATTTGGGCAGCATGAATGAATAAAGTATTTCTTTCTCTGTTCATGAGCATATTTTTTTTGTTACCCCTACCTCACCATTTATGATATATGGTGTGGTTATCCTACATACTGTCAACTTATTCTAGTGAAAGTGGAAAGGTCAAGTTTTCATTTTGTGGCAATATCAGGCTGGATTTGCACATTGCAGACTCGATGTTGCTGAGGTTGTGACTTGACTAACTTGCTACAACTGCCTCTACTCATGACCATTGGTATTTAAAATCAAATTTTTATTTGTTGATAAGCATTAAAATCGACCTTGGGCAATATGTAATAGTGATGAATGATCATATTCATAGCAAACTAAACAAAAATTGTAAAATTTTATATAAATAAATAAAATATCTATGTGAATATAAACAGAAAGATAAGTAAAATTAACATAATAAAATTATGCAGATGGAGAAATTAGGATAAAATAAGTAAAATTTTGAACTAATAGAACAATAACATAAAAACCCTAATCACATTTATACTATTATGTACAATATTTACACTCTCGACCTGTGGATCCCCGAGTTCACTCCACACATGAGGGGTAGATCAGGACTCTTCGAGATCCCAGCCCAGCCCTCTCTGTGTGTCACTCTTGTGAACATTGGCATTAGTAAGTATGTTTTAAACTTTGTTAAACAGTTAAAGTTTTGCCAAATTTTGTTTTTTCTCAGAAGTTATTTTGAGAGGGAAAATTTCCCCTTTCCTCCCATCACCCTCTTCCTTTCCATATATCCACCACTAGTCCTTTGAACATGTTATAAGAAATAAAGATGTGAATGCACTTTTGGATACTGTCCATTAAAAAAAGAATTAATTGTTCATTGAGATAATTGAAGTGTTGTTAAGTAAAAAAAAAAGAATAATAAAATTCAGCAAACTAGTTTGCTCAGAAAATAAAAGTTTATCTCCACTTCAGAATTGCCTTTTTTCATAACACTTGAACATTTATTACTGTTATTAAACATTTATAAGTGTACATTTGATAACATAAAAAAGATTAGCAATATCTAACAATCATAATTTAAACTATATTTATTCTATGTCATTGGCCTAGTTAAGTTCAGTTTCCTACATCAATTTATACAATGTAACGTACCTTTTCTTTTTATCAAGTATTCTCATAGTATATTTATTTTTAAACTTTTGTCAGGACAAACTAATTATTCCACCCCTTCATTCATTTTCCCTCTCTCCAATAAAAATCAACTGCTTTATAACAGATTTTAAAAATAAATGTCATCAACTAATAACATTACTCTGTTTTATTGACTGAATTAAGGTTAAAATAATCAAAAATTAGAAACAAACTTTTTCAATTTGACTTAAAAATAAAATTTCGCTTTCTAACTGCTTGTGATGCATATTATTCATATTTTTGTATCACCAGATCGGCCTGGTCGGCCTCAAATGGTGTTTTAAATAATGTGATTGATTGATAATGTGTGGGTTCACACTCATAAAAAAGACAACCCTAACGATTTAGAACATTATGATTATTAAATTATGAAAAAAAAATTAATATTTATAAAATAAATATCTGACTTATGTAATAAAAATAATTTGAGAAAAAATAATTAATAATAATAAAAATAGGTAAGTATAGAGTTCACAGCAGAATGTTTTGGATTAGTTTGGTCTCAGTTTTTGAGATGAAATTGGAGTTCCTATGTGTAAGTCATTGCACCTTTAAACACTGTTAATTGGGGATGGAAATTTGCAAAACCTTTTTTTGGTAAATTCGTCTATTGATTCTAATTTTAGTTTGCTATGCAATTATAATCATCAAATATTGATTTATTTTTAATTATTAGTACCTATGAATGTATTTTTCTCATTTAGCTAAATGGAGTTAGTTAAAAATTTTATAATGATTTTTTTGTAAATATATTTCTTGATATTTGTACCTGTATTCAAATATATACAAAAAGTAAATTTGATGTTAGTTCTACAATGACATGTAGAGAATATATCCATTGATAGAACTCCAATGACATTCCTAGAGTAGAAATTAAGGATTTTTCGAAGAGTTCTTGATTTTAAGGGTTGCATATAATAGGAATTCAAGGGTAAAGTTCTTCAAAACTCAACTCTGAAAGTCCAGATAGGCTAAGGCTTATTGTAATAAGTTACAATCATATCAATGAGTCTTTTGTAATTATTTGGAAATTTAGATCGTTTGTTTAGTAAGTGTTGTAATAGTTGGAATCGACAAGCAGTTTTCTGTCTTTTCAGTCCTGTATGAGGATTCCAAGTTAGTCATTTGTCTAGATGTAGTCATTGGTAACAACAGGAATAAGTGAGTTGTTATTAAAGGATACTGTTAGGCAGGAAGTCATAGGTTAATGACAAAGAGTAAATGTGATTTGGTGGGATTTATTGGAATTTATTTTAATTCTCCAGTTTTGACACCATACATCAAGTGTAGTGTTATGATGGGTTGGGATGTCAGCTGTAAAAACTGGACAGTGGATAGGACCAAGTAAACTACTCTGAGGCTCACCAGCTGACTGAGGAGAGAGGGATGAATGATTGTGTTGACTGTAACTGTCGTGATTTACCTTAAATAATCTGTTTGAGAGATAAGAATGGACAGTGAGGAAGTATATAGGGGGTAGGCATTCACGGATCTTGTGTAGCAGTCCCAGGTGCCAGACTAGATCAAAATAATAAATTAAAAAAATAAAATTAATTAATTCCAAATCTGGACTCTCTATTACATTGAAATTTTTCCACTTAGCTAGCAGGTTATAAAAAATACATTACTGCACAATTTATACATATATTTTTTAGCATTTCAGGGATACTGGTTCCCCCCTGTTCAGAATCTAATATATTCCGTTATAGGTGACTACTGAAAGACTACTGTATCTGGACTGTACAGTATTACATTAAGAAGACATTGGCCATTGTTCCTTAATGAATCATTGTATAATTTGATTCATCTGACAATACATAGGTATGCAGTGTCATCTTTACTCAACAATAGATTTTGGGTTCCAGGATCCATAGGGACCTCTAAATCCTATGATCAATGTATTAAAATAAAACAACAATGAACCGAGAGGTACGATTGCTATAAGAAAGATAGAGTAGTTTATCACTGATGTTGTTAGAAACTATTGTACTTAATGTAATGGACATTGTTGAAGTAATTCATTATTTTGCTAATCAAAAATCAAGGAAAGTACTTTTTTAAATATTTATCTAGTGTGTGGTTTATAATGCAAAGTTGTTTGGGTTATAAACAACAAAAAAATTGGAAAAATAAAAAAATATATAAGAAGTTAGAAGCCTAATTTATTAAATTATTATTTATATATAATTTGATTTTTTGTTCGTGACTGGTTTGTTTATCACTTATATTAAAAAATATCCATTTAGTATTTATTCTCTTATAAGTCCTAAATTTTGGGCATTCGGGTCATTCTTTAGGGTATCTTATTTTTAATAACACAGTTACAACAATGACATTAACTCTGGAGAGGTTTAGCCCTGAGTAATTTACTCATATTACTCAATGCACGTGAACGCATCTTTTGACTGTTCTTGAGACTGGTTAATGTTGTTTAAATAAATAATTTAATTTTTATCCATTTTAGTCTCAAAACATTTTTTATTCATTTATAAGTCCGACGTTTCGGCCAATTCAGCCATCCTCAAGGACATTCTTAATATAATTTTTTAATCAAATCATTTAAAAAACAACTTTAATTTAAAACTATCCCTAATATGGATCATTTGTGGACTGATATAAATGATCTGAGCATAACAGCTTGCATAAAGTTGTATTTGAAATTATTTGGTTCTAATATTATATTAAGATTATCCTTGAGGATGGCCAAATTGGCCGAAACGTCGGACTTATAAAGAAATAAAAATTGTTTTGAGACTAAAATGGATAAAATTGTATTTATTTAAACAATATTATTGTATACAGAGTGATATTAGTGTTTATCACTATGAATTGCAATTAAAATTATTTATATTAAAATGAAATAGTGACATACATATGTTAATTTGACTAATTTTTAATTAACCAGGGCAGAATTGCCGGCAAAAATTTATTATAGTTGGATATGAGGCTGTGAAGATATGTCGTTAAGATTGTCCAGGTTGGCCGAAATGTCGGACATCTAGAATATTAATAAAGAGTGTTAAGACTTAATTGGATACAATTTATTTTATTTCAATAATAAAACCAATCTCGAACAAGTTATAAGATTATATATATAAAATAAATATAAAATAATAATCCACTTCATGACGATAAATAAAAGAAAAAAGAATCGATCTTGACCGACTTTTTAAGCTGAGCTTGTTTACCGACCCAGATATTATTGAAAACAAATGTTTCTTCGGCGTATTTTCCTTTATTTCTAGGCCCATTCTGTCTCGTGATCAGATTGCTAACTGAAACACTGGAAATTTAATATATATGTGTATATATAGTTGACCGTAAAAATTGATATATAAGAAGATGGTCAGGGTTGCGGTCAAAAGAGAAACAAAAATAGTTTAAAACTGTTTATTTTCCGACGTTTCGCCCCACTTTGCAGGGCTTCATCAGGACTAAAAAGATGTTATTGTATCATTTTGTATCTTTTTAGCCCTGATGATTATATTGATTATATGGATATATTGAGGTCCTGATGGATGACTTGATTTGTGACAAAGTAAGGAGCATTAAGGATTTTACGAAGGATTTTGGACAGTAAGGATTGGATTCTGGAGGAATTTGATGGTTTAGTGGAGCCCCAAAGTTCAACTCCGTATGTCCAGATAGGCCTTATAATAGTCATATAGATCAGTCTTTTGTAATGGATTGGCAATTTAGACCGTTTGTCTAGTAAATGTTGCAATAGTCGGAATCGACGAGCAGTTTCTTGTCTTTTTAGTCTTGTATGAGGATTCCATGTCAGTCGTTTGTCGAGAAGTAGTCCTAAGTAACGGATCTGTTCGACAGGAATAAGTGGGGTATTAATTATTACATTAAATTATTATTATTATTAAAAAAAAATTAATATAATAATTTGAGGGAATGGCAGACAGAAGCTTTACGAGGTAATTATGTAGAGTTATGTGTCCTGTAAGTTGCGTTTGTTTGGACCTCGAAGCACATAGAGGAATTGTAAAACATACAAGCAGCTTCTGTATTTAAAGCGAAATACACCAAAAGTCTCATCCATTCCAAGTCCATCTTGCGCTCGACCTCCAGATTATTACCCAATTAAGGATACCCACTTCATGAGGCTGGGTGGACCACGAAGAGTTCCTGAACCCACAGGACTGACTTAAAACTACAGTGAAACGGAAAATAATTATTTCCCACAGCTGGATTCGAACCCGCGCCCTTCGAGTTATTAGTACAGTGATAATTTAAAGATTTTAAAAACGATATTACAAGCTATCCTACCTGGCATCAAGTTTTAGGGTTATTTAATAACAATTGAAAAATGTTCGCTTAAAATCTGAAATATCGTTCTATTTTTTTTTTTATATTTAGTTTAAAGCTAATATTTTTTTTCTAATTATAATTAATAATTAATTACCAGACGTGCTAAGCTTGATATAAACTAATTTTTAAAATTATTTGCAGATGTAGGTTCTATGTGCTGGTTTCAATGCATTGGGCTCTTGTGCTATTTATAAAGTTTAAGAGTTCAGTGACCCCGCTACTATTTACTGTACACCGCAATAACCGTTATGGTCAACCTGGCGCGATCTAGCTGTCGGCACACTATCTACTACGTTCATCACACAAACACTGTAAAAAAAAAAAAAAAAATGTCTAAGCAGACCCCCGCTCCCTGCTCAACATTGTATCAACGCACACTTGGCGTCGTCGACTGCACATACAGTGTATAATTGACAAAGCCCTTAAAATACCCATGGTAGAAAAAGGATTCCAACTTCAACTAACATATTCCTTGTACCTATATATTCATTTTCCTTTTCAATGGAGAGTACGAATTAACATCATACCAACTTAAACACCTCATCTACTCACCAGGGCTGTCACTCACACTCAAATTACTCATCTACAAAGTAATACTACGACCATCACTCCTACACGGCGCACCACTACTACACTATCTCTACCCAACAGCCCTAAAATCACTACAACAATACCAAAACAGTACACTACAGAAGATATCTCGAGGGACATCTCTTGAAAGACGTAACATGACACACATTCACAACGAACTACAGCTAGAAACTGTACAACAACACATCACACGGAGACACATTAAATTCTTTGACAGTCTCCCTGCTTCCATCAATCCAGTATTCCAGTCTATCACTCCATCCCCCCTTCCTGCGAGGTGGCAGGGCATGAAAGGTTCCAAAAACCCTATCAACATCACCTCATAACGTCATCTTCTGATGCACTCCCACCCCCTCCCTCACACTTCTTTTCGACTTCTGTTTTCTTATTATTTCACTATTATCTATCGTCTTTATTAATTAATGTTTTTTTTAATTTTTATCTTCTACGCGATACCACACGAGGAGCCCCCTCACGTCCGGATTTAAAATAGCACCATTTAGAATGGATATTTCATAAATAACAAATAAACACTACAGGTAACCTTAAAATACCAAAGGTAGTAAAAGGTAATACCCAACACGAATTACTTCCTTTTCTTTTTTCACAGTAATGGACTTATTAATACACTTTTCTTTTCTGTTTTAGAGGGATCGGAAAAAGAAAAAAAAATGAAGAGTACGAAAAAAAAACAAAACCGAAAAACAATAAAACCAGTGTGGTTCTTTGAATCTCTCCAATCACTGACCAATCCACTCTTCCAAACACTAACATTGGCAAGATCTTCATCAGAGTAGCCAATGAAATCCAACCATGCAAGTGACAGAGACACATATAGTTCTTAGTTTTTAGTTGTCTTTAGTTTTAGTGCACCAATGAAACGAGGTGTGTCCCAACACCTCGCAAAACTCAGCAATTAACCACCAACACAATTTCAATATATAGCATCAGCCATTCCTTAGAATGGAGCTCTGCTACAGTAAAAGGAACTAGCGCAGATATACAGTATATTTTATATTATACTTAATGCATCACAAACTCTACAGGCACACATAACATCTATTGAAGAATGGTGTAAAAACTGGAGAATCAAAATAAATCCTGACAAATCCCACCAGATCACCTTTACTCTCCATCGTAAACCTCTACCCTCCTGTCCTACAGTATCCTTTCTAAATACACCACTAATGCCTGTTGAACAGATTCGATACTTAGGACTCCATCTTGACAAGAGACTTACTTGGAATCCACACACAAGACTGAAACGACAAGAAACTACTCGTAGATTCCGATTGCTACAACACTTACTTGACAAACGCTCTAAACTTCCCATCCACTACAAAAAATTAATATACACTACGATAATACATACAACATATTTACTTATTGTATTATTTTGTACATTTGTAAATTACATTAAATAAATAATTAAAAAAAATATTATACTTGTTTATTTATTTTGTGTGTATTATTTATTTTAGGGGCTTGGAAAAACAAAAAAAAACTGTGGATTTTCCCCTCTGGAAACTACCTCAGTGGGTAACAATATACATAGTGGATCAGTAAATTCTAGAGCGATTTCAGGAAATATGTATTGGATTTTTATTTCTCACTGCCTTCTCTGGAACTCCACTCCTTCCGAAACCTCCCTTCCTTCCATAAGAAAGAACTGGCTAGTTCTTATAAGACTCGGCATCCCCTTCACGAGCGTAGAACAGCTCCCTACGGAGTAAAGTTTCCATCCTGCAAGGATTTACAACTAATTCCCGTAAAGCTCATCCTGTCAATACATCTATTGAACACGCATTATCAGATTCCGGTGTAGGGTATCTCACCTCTTCAATTGAGTCAGAACTAATTAATTATACACAGCTACCTCGATAAGAGCATTAAACAAGGTGTTCTATAACAAGGAGTTTTTAAAATATTCTTCAAAATAAAACTCCATATTTTTTCCTTAAATGTCACATAACACCACAAATATCTTCACTTGTTTCGGAGATAGTATAGTAAGTCTTTCGTATTGATTGCTTGATCCACGTTTGGAATAAAGGGAACAAATACAATTTTCAGTGATAAAATATAAATTATTTCATATATTTACAAAACATACAAATTCTCGTCTTTTTTTAATATTAGCTTTTCCTGAGGTATAGCGTTGCCTTACGTGTATTTTTTTTTTTACGATCTGAAAAAAAAGAACAATATTACTTTAAATAATTTAAGCTACACTTCTTAATTACTTAAAGTACTGATTTAAGTTACTGTAAGTTTTAACTTACATCATTTTATTCCCTGACCGAGAATCAGGCTTTCGCTAACGGTTTTTCGATAAATCCATTGTCTTCAGATATCTCAGCACTTTCACGTTTTTCACTATCAGTGTTAATAGTGGGGTTGTTTTCCGAAACATCAGCAGGTTCTTTGTAGATACAAGAGCTTATCCTAAAAAAAAGTATAAGATCGATTAATTAGGCAATAAAAACATAATTAAAAATGTACTTTGCATCTTAATTCAATTTTGTATATTTTATTTTATACAAGTTTGAAAGAGTATTTCTGAGGAGAATCGTAGGGCCCGTAAGCGAGAATGGTTGTTGGCGAAGAACTTTTGGGTTCTATAAGGAATGTAGCATATCCTCGTATATAAGGATAAATAGGCTTAAATGGCTTGGCCATGTAATGAGGATGAGTGAGGTTAGAGTGGCGCATAAACTGTATAGTTACGTTCCGGATGGTGTGTGGCAGCGTGGTAGGCCGAAGGGCCGATGGAGGGATGCTGTGAGGCGGGATCTGCGACAACTGAGGATCCCAGTTACCCTTACAGGAGATAGAGAAAGATGGTTGGCGACCGTTGAGCAGTTTCATACGCCTCTTGTGCCAGTAAAAGAAGATATTTTATTTTCTTCACTAGGGAGTGAGTAGCTTATTGGTTAGGCAATGGATTACTAACTCCAAGGACCCGGGTTCGAATAATTATTATCTGGCAGTGGCAGATAATTATTATCTGATACCTGTAGCTATTGAGTCAGCCCTGTGGGCTTAGGGGCACTCTGGGGTCCAGCCAGCCTCATAAAGTGGGTACATCTAATTGGGTAAAAATCTGTCGGTCGAGCGTGATTCTAACCTAACCACCTCCTTGCACAACCATTGTTCTAGTAACAGTACTTCCTTACAAATACTGAACACCTGACTTTTCATGGATTGTAGCGGTACAGCTTCAGTTTAATTGTCTTCACTATATTATATTTATTGGATCCATTCTTTTTAATTTCATCGTATTTTATCTATAATTACATATACCTCCCCTTCCCTTATCATACAGGATGTTTCAGGGTTAAGTGGCCAAACTGGAAATATGAACTATGCGCATCAAGGAGGGGAAAACTTTATTAAAATATAAATATAAAGTTGTACCGCCCAACTCCATTGGGCTGCTAGTCAAACAGCATATTTATTTTAGTCTAATCAGACAATATTTTTAATCTAACAATAAATAGGCCTATACAAGTATACAATAATAATTACAAACATTAGTAGTATAAAACAGATGCATACCTAACAGAAATGTTTATTAAAAAATATAAATAACTTCAACACTACTCAACCAATCTAAACCAAACTTGGCTGTGGTTTAAGGCTTTATAATGATGTTTTCTCATTTTTTAAGGCTATTTGATTGATTATCTATAGAATTATAGACTACATAAAATATAAATAGTTTTTTAATAACAACCTGAAAAGAAGATGGTCACAAGACTAGCTAATGTAAAACGTCATTAGAGTGCTACCAATGGGTAGTTTCTCTACACGCCTGTAACACTCCAATTTAACTTAGATCAGATTTACTAAGTGTATTATAATGTACAGTTGTAAATAGCTATAAATAAATATTTAGCTTAAAAATAATATTTTTTAATAATTGTAATAATTACCAGAAGCACAAAAATACAAGCAGTGTTATACCGGAACTAGCGATGAAAAATGCTCCTGGCATTTTCTGCGATGTTGCAGAAAATATCTCGTTATAAATATAATAAACAAACGTTGGCGAAAGACATCCTCCGATGAAACGTAAGCTCACAAATATTCCTAAAAATAGAAAAGTAAAAACAATATAAATAATATATCCTTTATAAGTATTTGCACAAGTTTAATATCACAATTTTTAAAATTAAGTCATATTTATTAAATTCTCCATTTTCCGTATATTTCAGTAAAAGCCTAAAATTTAGCTGTACCTAGTGAAACTTTATTTCGGCCAACGGATTTTTGAACTTTATAGTACAAGAACCCGATGGAAACAATGTCATTTCTTCTTTGATGACTAATGAAAACTATGTATAATTACTAGTCAAAATTGATGAGTCTGCAAACTATAGGTAGAGGGAATGAAAAATGACGACTAAGTTAACGTAAAAAAAAAATTTTTTCATTTGGAGCTCTATATCTTTAAAACTACCTACAACACTAAAAACCGTAATAGAACATTATTTAAAGAAGAGTAAATTTGCTAAAATATGAGCCCTAATAGAAGTATTTACGTTAAATAATTTCTGGGGTACACGCTTTTAAAAAAGCAACATTTCATAACGATATAACGAAACATCAGTAGTAAGTGAATTTATTTGAGAAAACTGCAGGAGGCACCCAGACAGATGCAGTGGACAAGGTGCAGTAAGGCGCTAAACCTAGCACTGGGCTGCACCACAATAAATAAATAAAAAAAAAATGAATAATTAATAAAAGAATAAAAAAAAATTGGTGATCTTTGGGAGCAGTGGCATGGGCAAACCCCAGCGCATTACCCCACTGCTCCAGACACAATTTCATATTTATATGCAAATATCATAAAAACTGCTACTCCTACGAGGATAAACGTCATAAACTACTTAAAGTCCATTAAATTAGCTTTAATTTGAGTGCTAATAGACATCTGTACGTCTCATGATTCCAGTTATTTTATCACTATTCTTGATAACTAATGAATACTATGTATAACTACTAGTCGTAATTGATGAGTCTGCAAACTATAGGTAGAGGGAATGAAAAATGACGACTAAGTTAAAACGTAAAAAATAAATATATGAAAATAATTTTTCATTTGGAGCTCTATATCTTTAAAACTACCTACAACATTAAAAACCGTAATAGAACATTATTTAAAGAAGAGTAAATTTGCTAAAATATGAGCCCTAATAGAGATATATACGTTAAATAATTTATGGGGTACAGGTTTTTAAAAAAGCAACATTTTATAACGATATAACGAAACATCAGTAGTAAATGAATTTATTTGAGAAAACTGCAGGTGACACCCTGACAGATGCAGTGGACAAGGTGCAGCTCCATCAGTAAGGCGCTAACCTAGCGCTGGGCTGCATCACAATAAATAAATAAAAAAAAATGAATAATTAATAAAAGAATAAAAAAAAATTGGTGATCTTTGGGAGCAGTGACATGCGCAAACCCCAGCGCACTACCCCACTGCTCCAGACACAATTTCATATTTATATGCAAATATCATAAAATTAATGAACTGCTACTCCTACGAGGATAAACGTAAAAAACTACTCTTTAGTCCATTAAATTAGCATTCATTTGAGTGCTAATAGACATCTATACGTCTCATAGTTCCAGTTATTTTATTCCAATTAAATAGATAAATAGATAATAAATAAATAAATAAATAGATAAATGTTATCTATTTATCTAAATAGATAAATAGATAATAAATAAATAAATAAATAAATAAATAGGTAAATGTTATCTATTAGTACTAAAGTTAAAGCTAATTTAACGTACTATAAAGTAGTTCATAACGTTCATCTTCGTAGAGGTAGTAGTTTTCATGATATTTGCTAAAATAAGTTGATTTCTGATTGTTCAGACAAAATTTCATATTTATATGCAAATATCATAAAAACTGCTACTCCTACGAGGATAAACGTCATAAACTTCTTAAAGTCCATTAAATTAGCTTTAATTTTAGTACTAATAGACATATGTACGTCTCATGATTCCAGTTATTTTATCCCAATTCTTGATGACTAATAAAAACTATTTATAATTACTAGTCGTAATTGATGAGTCTGCAAACTATAGGCAGAGGGAATGAAAAATGACGTTGAAACGTAAAAAAAAAATAATTTTTCATTTGGAGCTCTATATCTTTAAAACTACCTACAACACTAAAAACCGAAATAGAACATTATTTTAAGTAGAGTAAATTTTCTAAAATATGAGCCCTAATAGAGATATTTACGTTAAATAGTTCTTGAGATATAACCTTTTAAAAAGCAACATTGCATAAAAATGTACTGAAATATCAGTAGTTGGTGAATCTATTTTGAGAAATCTATATCTCAATAACCATTCGACGTACCGATGTCTATTAGGACTAAAATTAAAGCTAATTTAGTGTACTATAAAGTAGTTTATGACGTTCATCTTCGTAGAGGTAGTAGTTTTCATGATACATGCTAAAATAAGTTGATTTTTGATTGTTCAGACAAAATTTCATATTTATATGCAAATATCATAAAAACTACTACTCCTACGAAGATAAACGTCACAAACTACTTTATAGTCCATTAAATTAGCATTCATTTGAGTGCTAATAGACATCTGCACGTCTTATGGGTCCAGTTATTTTATCTCAATTCTTGATGACTAATGAAAACTATTTATAATTACTAGTCGTAATTGATGAGTCTGCCAAGTATAGGTAGGGGGAATAAAAAATGGCAGCTGTTTCAAAACGTTAAATAAAATTAATTATCATTCGGAGCTCTATATCTTCAAAAATAGCTACAACACAAGAAAACCTAAGAGAACATTATTTAAAGTAGAGTAAATTTGCTAAAATATGAGCCTTAACAGAGCAGTAGGTACAGGTTTTTTTTTAAAAAAAAAACGATATAACGAAACATCAGTAGTTAGTGAATTTATTTGGGAAAATTGTATCTCAGGAAACATAATACGTAGAGATGTCTATTAGAACTCAAATTAAAGAAAATTTAATGTGCTATAAAGTAGTTTATGAGGTTTATTTTCATAGGGGCAGTAGTTATTATGATATTTGTTAAAATATGTTGATTTCTAATTTAAAAACTACTATTCCTACGAGAAAACATGCTATATATCTCATTATAGTATATTAAACCATCTTTAATTTCATTGCTGGCATACATATCTTTGTCAAATGGTTCCTGAGGTATGTTTTTATTTATTTTGGAAAATATCATAAAATCTATTACTACTTCTTATACTACAAAGAGGTACAGATATTTATTATCAATCAAATTAAAGCTAGGATAATCTACTATAAAGTAGTTATTGACCTTTTTAGATTATTAAAGAAGTTTCACCAAAAGCTCAATTAAATACCAATATAATTGGGGTATTCATGATCTTTAGCTTAATATGTTAAAGTGTGTTAAATAGAAAAAGTTGTGTTAAATGAATAAATATTTTCTTCTTTTAGCATGTTAAAAAGATATGGGAGTATGTTAATAGGTCTGCTAAATGGCGAATGACGTCACGCAACAGACCAGCTGAGTTATATGTCATTTTGTCTTTTGTCGTTTGTTTTTTTATTTATTTATTTAATGGAATTTACAACTGTACAAATAATAAATAAAATAAGTAAATATGCTGTATGTTTTATTTACACTTGAAAAACTTGGGAAGGAACCACCTATTGATGATACTTGAAGCATTAATTTAAATTGGAAGGTCCCGTGGCCATCTTCTTTTCAGACGCCTCGGAGGATTATCAGGGATTGTTAAGGATGAGAGATTAAGAATTAATGCGTTAAGATGGGTAAGGAGTTTGGAATGAAAAGACACATATCTGGACCAAATTTGCAACGAATGGGGTATTAAGGTCTTTGTGGATGAGTTTATTTATGACGTAAGAAGGAGCATCAAGGATTTTACGTAGGTTTTTGGATTGTAACGATTGGGTGCGGGAGGAATTTGGTGGTTTGGTAGAGCCCCAAAGCTCAATTCCATATGCCCAAATTGGTCTGATAGCCGTAGTGTATACTAATTTTTTGTAGTGTATGGAAAGTTTAAAGCGTTTGTCAAGTAAGTGTTGTAGCAATCGGAATCTACGAGCAGTTTCTTGTTGTTTCAGTCTTGTAGGGGGATTCCAAGTAAGTCTCTTGTCAAGATGCAGTCCTAAGTATCGAATCTGTTCAACAGGCGTTAGTGGAGTATTTAGAAAGGATACTGTAGGACAGATGAGGGTTTTTGTCGTTTTAATAGGTTAGTTGCTGTTCGTGCTGTTTTTGTTTTGGATGTTTTTAAAACTCTAATAAAGTATTGGATAAGATTAATGAAATTTTAAAAGGGTTTGGAAGGAAAGGTTACAAAATCTCCTAGACAATATGGTAGGTGCGCCTTTGCATTGGGCTGCTAGCAATTCTATACTTATAACATTTAGCATGTTAAAACTTTTTAACATTTAACACAAAATCATGAATACTCCTAATATAATAGGGGTAGTCATGATATTTATTTTAACATGTTAAATGGAAAAATATTTCCTTTTTTTACCATGTTAAAACGATATAACATGTAACATGGTTGAGAATCTGTTACTAGGTCTGTTAAATGGGGAATGACGTCACGGAATGGACCAGCTGAGCTTGTCACCGTTTTATTTGTGGTCGTGTTAGGTTACTTGCTCGTAGTTTGTGTTGTTTTTTTCTTAAGTCTTGTGTTTTGGACTTTTTAAAAAAGACAATCGGTAGCCAAACTTTTATACTTCTGCTTTTTACTTATTTTAGGCATGTTGTAATAAATTACTGTAATCAAAACTTAGAAGTAAACAATAACATGAAGTTTTGAAAGGAAAGGTTACTTAACAAGTTGCTCAGAAAATCCGCTAGGAGATCTTATGCATTTACCATTTAACATGACTTTAAATAGGGCTGCTTACAATCCTATACTTATAACATTTAACATGGTCAAACATTTTACATTTAACACAATATCCCCTTTTTATATTATTCCATTTATATTTAACACAATACCCCTAATGTTTAATATTTCAATTAATAAAAAGTAAATTACTTACCTACTTCATCACTCTTTACACACTTAGTCACTATTGACATCGGTAGTGTATAGACAAATATTTTCAAAAAATCTAATAAAGCAACTAAAAAAAAAGATAGAAATAATTAATTACAATTAAATTTGGATAATTGTAACTTTATACTTAATCTGTTTATTGAAATATTAATTTATATAAAATTATAACAATTAAAAGTTTATACTAACATATAATCAAATGTACTAGTGTTCTTGCGAATATCATTGCGGTTGTCGCAATAAATGTCATAAATGAACTCAAAATACCGATTCTGAAGTCAGACCATTTTAAAACTCTGGTGAATACAGGTGAAAGAACCATTGTGCCTTAAAAAGGAAGAAAAAAATATTATATAAATATATAATAATGTATCTTATATATATATAACTTTAACTAAACTAAATAGTATTTATTGATACTCACTCCCTACACCGAACATAAGTCGGAACGCAGAGTAAAGTCCAGCTTCTTTGACCGTGAAGTCAAACATCAGTTGCAAGTAGTAAAGATACAAGTTGGTTTCAGCTGCAATGTTAGAAAACATTTGTAATAGCTAGTCTAAGAATTGTTCAAGGGGATGGTAAACAAAAGAAGCAACAAACATCGATATCCACACTCTTGTATATTCTTTTAACTTGTTTATGGTTATTACAGTTGATTTTTTTTTTATATAATTTATTTATTGTTATTTACAACTGTATTCATATATACACATCAAGTACATTTGCTGTAAGTGATATTATGACATGATACAAACATGCGGAGAATCTACCCATTGATAGAACTCCAAGAACATTTCTAAAGGAGAAGATCTCAAGGCCATCTTATTTTCAGACGCCTAGGAGGATTATTAGGTAGTGAAGGAGAAGCCAGGTTAGAAACGAGTTGGATTGGGTGGTTGGGAAGTTTATTATGGAAGGATTGGTATCTGGTTCTGGCCAAATCGGCAACATGGGGGCCATTGAGGTCCTGATGGATGATTTGATTTGTGACAA
>NW_027115065.1:737312-739100 GCF_000696795.3 Halyomorpha halys
GATTTTACGAAGAATTTTGGACTGTAAGAATTGGATTTGAGAGGAATTAGATGGTTTAGTGGAGCCCCATAGCTCAACTCCGTATGTCCAAATAGGCCTTATAATAGTCATGAAGATCAGTCATTTATAATGGATTGGAAGTTTGGACCGTTTGTCTAGTAAATGTTGTAATAGTCGGAGTCGACGAGCAGTTTCCAGTCTTTTCAGTCTTGTATGAGGATTACATGTCAGTCGTTTGTCCAGATTTAGTCCTAAGTAACGGTTCTGTTCGACATGAATAAGTGGGTTATTATTAAAAGATACTGTAGGGCAAGACGAAGGTTTACGACGAAGTGTAATGGGATTTGGTGGGATTTATTGGAATTAATTTTAATCCTCCAGTTTTGGCATCATTCTTCAAGGGTGGTGATGTGGGATTGGAGGGATTGGGATACAATGGAAGGATCGTTAGATTTAATTTCAATAATAAAAATGAACTCAATAAAGACAGGGAAATGTAAATATTAAGTAAAGTAGGTTGTAAATGATCAAAATTTATAGTAATAGTACTGTATGACCTATAAATTCAACCTTCATTTAAAAATTTTCATCAGAAATGTTTTTATTTAATTATCGAGAAATATAATGTCTTCATAAATATTTATTTGTGCTTCGTGAAATAAAGTATAAGCTCCTAAATTTATATAAAAACAAGATTCGAAACAATTTATTTAAACCGAATCGATGAAATGTTTAAATATACAATTTTGAACAAGGGTTAATAATTAAATCCAAAGGTTGGAGAAATTCTTTGATTAATTAAAACATTGAGAGCACTAATAATCATCTGTTGGTATGTCTAACACTGTAAACAAACTTGTGGATGCAGTACGCTGGGTCGGCCACAAATTCATGCCTTAATATGACTTATACCAGTTTATCCAAATTGCTCAGTCACACGCTTGTGCATGTATGAATTTGCCATTGTTTGGTGTGTACAGGCACCTTTACAAGAATATGATCACAGCTTTCTTAAGACTCTTTTGTGACCTGCTGAAGTTGAGTTTCTGAGTCAATACTAGTGAATGGCATGGAAGCCGAAACGTAGTCAATTTTGTTTATAAATTAAAATTGGTGAAATAATTTAGAATCTTATATTTAACAGTTCCTCCCGCATCCAATCCTTACAATCCAAAATCCTACGTAAAATCCTTGATGCTCCTAATTACGTTACAAATAAACTCATTCACAAAGACCTTAACATCCCATTCGTTGCAGATTTGACCCAAAACAGATATGCTTCTTTCCATTCCAAACCCCTTAACCATCCTAACCCATTAATTCTTAATTATTCATCTTTAACAATCCCCGATAATCCCCCGAGGCGTCTGAAAAGAAGATGGCCACGGGACCTTCTAATTTAAATTAATGTTTGAAGTACCACCAATGGGTGGTTCCTTCCTAAGATTTTCAAGTGTATATGAAACATACAACATATTTACTTATTGTATTATTTTGTACAGTTGTAAATTACATTAAGTAAATAAATAAATTTAACAATTTTACTTTTATTTTAGGAGTGACGGTAGCAGCGTGGTCACACGCCTGTCTGCCAACCCAAAGATTGTGAGTTCGAGTCTTCGGCCCTATCCGGGATTTTTTCAAGCATATAATTATACAATACTCAATCGCAGCTTCCCCCGAGCATTTGTGGGGCCCGTTAGTGAATGAGTGGCACTCACAAAAATAGGCGTGGGAGTGACGAGAAACCCAAGTCATGAAACAAGCGATGTATTTCTGAAGTACATC
>NW_027115065.1:739286-746947 GCF_000696795.3 Halyomorpha halys
TTTTTTATTATTATTTTTTTATTTTTTTTATTTTAGTATGTATGAGATCAAGAAATAAATCTATCAAAAATAAAAATTATAATAATAACTTTCATTTTAAATACATTTCTTATATTAATGTAAAATAAACAGTTACCTCCGGCACAAACGTTGATGATGACACAGCTAATGAGCATAAGCCAAACCACTAAATTATTTGGGCGTGATCTAGTTATCGCTTTCATTTTTTGAAATATTTTTGCTTTTTCGTCTTTTTTCAGCCTGTTTTCCGCTTCTTTCGAGAGTACGACTAGAACGATGGTGAGTACGTGGAGAGCTATAACCGTAATGAAAAACCAGGTGTAGCCGAGTAAGTGGAGGCTGTATCCGGAGAGGCCGCTGGATAGGCAAGTACCCGCGTATGCTGCTACCTGGTAAAACATCATCCTGAAAAAGAGATATATTTTCATTTTAATATTTTTTTTTTTTTAATAGTTTATTTATTGTTATTTACAACTGTGTACAAATATATATGATACAAACATGTGGAGAATGTACTAGTACAAGAAACGGGAAGAAAAAAAGGCAGTTATTGCACCCCAATTTTTGATTACTTTAATGAAAACTATGTATAATTATTATTATTTTATGGGCACAACAGACCATGGGAGGCATAAGTCCTCGCGCGATATATTTACCAATATTAGGAGGTAATATTCCCAGTATTAGGAAATAATTGCGCGTTTCTAGACGTGGTTTTTTCGCAGGGTGGGTTCGTCACTCCCTCGCCTATTTTTTGTGAGTGCCACCCATTGGCTAACGGGCCTCACAAATGCCCATGGGAGGTTGTCAGTGAGTTTTGCATTATTTTGTGCTTGAAAAAAGCCCGGGTGGGACCGGATTTGATCCGACAACCTGTGGATTGATAGACTGGCGCGTTACCACGCTGTTACCGCTGCCCAATTTTTGATTACTTTAATGAAAACTATGTATAATTACTAGTCAAAATTGATGAGTCTGCCAAGTATAGGTAGGAGGAATAAAAAATGGCGGCTGTTCCAAAACCTTAAAAAAAATTTTCATTCGGAGCTCTATATCTTAAAAACTACCAACAACACTAGAAAATCTAAGAGAACATCATTTAAAGAAGAGTAAATTTGCTGAAATATTATCCCTAAAAGCTATTTACGTCCAATAGTTCTTGAGATATAGCTTTTTAAAAAGAAAAATTTCTTAAAAATCTTCTGAAAGATTAGTAGTTGGCTAATTTATATTGAGATATCTATAGAGATATATCTCAGGAACTGTGTGACGTAGAGATGTCTATTAGCACTAAAATTAAAGCCAGTTTAATGAACTATAAATAAGTTTATGACCTTTACCTTCGTAGGTATAGTAGTTTTCATGATATTTGCTAAAATAAATTGATTTCAGAAACCATTGGAGGTACAGATGTTAGTCAGCACTTAAATTAAAGCTAGTTAAATTTACTATAAAACAGTTCATAACCATTATCTTTGTATGGGTAGTAGTTTTTATGATATTTGACAAAATAAACTCACAAAATGTTGATTTCTAGTTTTTCGTATAAAATCTAGCATTTTTGAAAAAATATATCTCTAGATTTATAAGACATACATATGTCTGCCAACACTCAAAATAAAGGAAATTTAACTTACTATAAAGTAGTTTATGACACTTATCTTCGTAAGGGTAGTAGTTTTTATGATATTCGCATATATATATATAAATTTGGTACATGAAAATTTATTTTAGCAAATATCATGAAAACTACTACTCCTGCGAAGATAAACTTCTTAGACTAGTTTATATCCCATTTAATTAGCTTTAATTTGAGTGCTAATAGACATCTGTATGTCACATAGTTCCTGAGATATAGATTTCTCAAAATAAATTCACTAACTACTGATCTTTCAATACATTTTGTATAACATTTTTATGAAATTTTGCTTTTTAAAAAACTATATCTCGAGAACTATAAGACGTAAACAGCTCTATTAGGGCTAATATTTTAGAAAATTTACTCTTCTTTAAATGAAGTTCTCTTGTGTTGTTGGTAATTTTAAGATATAGAGCTCCGAATGAAAAAATTATTTTTTTTATCGTTTTGAAACAGCCGCCATTTTTTATTCCCTCTTCTTATACTTGGCAGACTCATCAATTTTGACTAGTAATTATACCTGGTTTTTATTAAAGTAATAAAAAATTGGGGTGAAATAACTCCATTTTTTCTCCTCTTGGGCTCTTGTACTATTCGTTCATATAAGCCTCATTGTTTATAAACTTATAGTTTTGTTCTTTCTCGTTACTAAATGCCAAAGTAATAACTGAACGAGCTTTCTGTTTATTACATTTAATTTTATCATTTCTATATGTTATTTTGGCACCAGCCTAAAGATGTAATCTGGTCGGACCACATTGGATACACTTTTCTTAGCAATTAAGAGACATTACATAAGATTTTTACTGTTCGATATTCTGTTTGCAAAAAAGCGTCAGTCAGATTGGTAATGTAAGGGCCTTCATATTCCAGTCAGTTACGTCAATCTCACATTTGATTGACAACTGTCATTCCGACTGTCAATCTCATAAGCTTACCTACTTGTCCTCTGGTTATCGCTAGATTGATCGGTAACAGCACACGTAGCCGCTACATAAAAAAGTTTGCTGCCCCCAGATACGCCATAGAGGACGGCTTCGGCGATGGTTACCGTCCAAATGGATATCGACCACTTCCAGGCAGCCAACAGTTGGACGAACACTCCTACGATCTCGCCGGCGAGCGCGCAGTAGAATAAGGGCTTGTTGAGTCCCGTCGCATCCCTCCATGATCCTGCCAGCAACAGGAGGAACACCGGGATCGCCTCTCGGATCACGCCTCTCGTTGTTACTAAATCTGTAAGGAATAAAATAATTAATCTCTGATATTAAAAAACAAAACAAATGCTGATTGAATTGAATTGCTGAGTATTAAAAGAGTAGTTCTCTACTAGTCTTAATTTTCGGACAGTTAAAAAAAATGTTGTTAATTGTTAAGAGGCCTCGACTGACTTTTTTAACTTATGACGCTGTAGGTCATTGCTGCCGATTCAAACATCTTCGGCGTACTATACCCGAAATATTACCCGCTCTTGAAGAATCGTTATAACTGTAACTATAAAATTGTTACAGTCATAAATAATCAGCCCTGGATCCCTAGAACAATTTTGCTTAATCCTCCAAAGTAAATCTGATCTAAGTTAAATTGGAGTGATACAGGCGTGTAGAGAAACTACCCATTGGTAGCACTCTAATGACATTCTACTTTAGCTGGTCTCGTGGCCATCTTCTTTTCAGGCGCCTCGGAGGATGGCCAGGAATGGAAGAGGATGCAAGGTTAGAAACTAGGGGGGTTCGAGTGGTTAGAGAGTTTATAATGGAAGGAGTGATATCTGGTTCGGGCTAGACCGGTTACATAGGGAACATTAAGGTCTTTATGTATGGTTTTATTTGTGACAACGTGGAATTCGAAGGTTTAGTGGAGCCCCAAAGCTCAACTCCATCATATGTCCAGATTGGCCTTATTACAGTCATGTAGATCAGTCTTTTGTAATGTGTTGGAAGTTTAGACCGTTTATCTAGTAAGTGCTGTAATAGTCGAAATCGACGTGCAGTTTCCTGTCTTTTCAGTCTTGTGTGAGGATTCCAGGTTAATCGTTTGTCCAGATGTAGTCCAAGCGGATCTGTTCGACAGGGGTAAGAGTAACAGAAAATATATCCTTCCTAGGCCTCAAAAATAAGTCTATCCTGTCACCCAAAAAGGTGCTTATATTCTGAAATTTAAATACTGGGGAAAACTAATAACTTATTTATTATTTTTTTTTTAATTCAAAACTTTATTTATTGATAAATATTACAATATGCTACAAAGTTGTTGAGCCATAGGTAACAGTGATGATTTATCACATTCATACTATAGTAAAATATATAAATAAAAAAAAGTACATAAAAATAAATAAAATCCCTCTCTAAATATAATAATAACTTATTAGTAATAGAAAAAGTGTGTAATAATAAACTAAAAAAAAAAAAAAACCAGTCGTAGGACTATACAACACTGCACTGCTCACTTACATATGACGTAAAGCTACTTTACCCCAAATCCCCGATCCCTGTCAATTACAACTGAAAAATGCCCGAAAATCGGGTAAAAACAGCAGCACTCCTGATTCCTTTATCAGGAACAGTGTAGTTAAATATACATATTTACAAAATGATATTTTACATTACATAACTGTTTAATTTACACAATTACTTTAGTAGCCAATTCCACTTAGGGGTGCTGTCTCCCTCGTACCATGCCTAAACAGTATTACTGATTGTAATAGATTTACAGGTGCAAATAAAACAAATGTAAAGATAAAAAAAAAGTAATAGACTGATTTCATTTTTATTTAGTGCTTAATATATTAAAAAAAAATAATAAAAATTTTGAATCTTCCATTATAAATAAAAAATAAAATGTTTATTTACGTAAAGAGTAAATAAACACACCTTACAATAAATATAATTAAAGAGTAAGTACAATAATAAATTGCGAACATGTCATTAAATAAATAATAATATATATGGATCGAATCCAAGAAGATGTTGCTGAAAACGACGAAAACCAGCAGAAAAAAAAATTGTCCGTTCTACTTATTAGCATGTATTAGAAAAAATAAAGACGAAAACGCATTTCAGTTGATTCTGAAATGATTAATATCATGAAGTAGCGATTTTGAAATTTTTTGTTGCCGTAACTCCTAAATGTTTTTTTTTTATTATATATTTAATGTAATTTACAACTGTACAAAATAATACAATAGGTAAATATGTTGTATTGTTTCATATACACTTGAAAATCTTGGGAAAGAACCACCTGTTGGTGGTACTTCAAACGTTAATTTAAATTAGTAGGTCCCGTGGCCATCTTCTTTTCAGACGCTTCGGAGGATTAATAATTAATAAGAATTAATGGGTTAGGATGGTTAAGGAGTTTGGAATGAAAAGACGCATATCTGTTTTGGGTCAAATCTGCAACGAATGGGATGTTAAGGTCTTTGTGAATGAGTTTATTTGTAACGTAATAAGGAGCATCAAGGATTTTCCGTAGGATTTTGGATTGTAACGATTGGATGCGGGGAGAATTTGATGGTTTGGTGGAGCCCCAGTGCTCAATTCTATTAGGTCCAAATTGGTCTGATTATCGTAGTGTATACTAATTGTTTGTAGTGAATGGGAAGTTAAGAGCGTTTGTCAAGTAAGTGTAGTAGCAATTGGAATCTACGAGCAGTTTCTTGTCGTTTCAGTCTTGTGTGTGGATTCCAAGTAAGTCTCTTGTCAAGATGGAGTCCTAAGTTTCGAATCTGTTCAACAGGCGTTCCTAAATGGTAAACCCTAAAATGTTATATTGTAGGGAGATAGACCGGGTGACGGTCAATAAAGCTATCAAAATAGTAAAAGAAAACTATTTATTATTAACCAACGTTTGCAGGGCTTCGTCAGGAGTTGGCTGTCGTTCGTTGTGTTACAATGCAACCCGGACGAAGCCTTGAAAAATGGGGCGAAACGTTAGTTAACAATAAATAGTTTGATATCTTTATTGACCTCCACCTGAACTATCTTACTACAATCTACTTCATACGATCAACTATCATCTTCCAATATGCTAAAATGTTATAGTAAAATAAATTGAAGAACATTAGTTTCTGCGCCGAATGAGTGGCATAATTTAGTAATTGGGTGGAGTGGCATGGTCATAAACCAGCTCTAATTGGGCTCAGACGTTCTTGACAGAAATTAATGATCTTCACACCAATGTTGTTTTACTATCTCTTACTTATCTATGGAAAATACAGTAGGGAAAGTATTGCCTACGTACAAAATTTCGAATTTGAGTTTTCGATGGAAATACACGTTTTGGTTCTCTGAGTCCAAATAATCAAATATTGTAAATCGGCATGTGTGTGAACAGCTTAATTTCAAAACCAAATGTCTTACTAAAGTGAAATATCATGGATATTTTAATTAAATTTGTTTATGATTTATTGGTTGAGAGTGTTTTTTATTAATAATATACATGTAGAAAATAATAATTTTAGAAAGCAAGATATTTGAATCCATTTATATTTCAGAAAATATTAATTGTACAGTAAACTTCAAAAAAATCAGATTCCAAAGGACTAAACCACCATTATTCTGAAATTTTAAGTAAAATCAATATGCAGTTAATATTAAATTGTTAGTTATGAGATGAAATGTTCAAATTCTTGAAATATACATGACGTATGTATTTTATATATATCTTTATATATGCACATTTATGTATGTTGGTAAGGGTGTGTGTGATGGGAGGAGGGAGTAATGTGTGGGTGCAAAAATATGTGTATAATATAAATACAATAATTACGATAGGAATTTTATATTCTCCTATTCTCCACATTTCTTCTTCGTTTTAAAACATTATTTTTAATGTAACATAAGCCCTCTTAAAATATTAGTTTTTTAAAATATCTGTTTAACATATCCACTATATATTGATACATTTTATTACCTTTTGGGTTCTCATAATTTTATATTTTAAAACTTGATGTTTTTTACTTTTATTAAATATTTTATCTCCACGATCTTTAGACCGTTAGATTTCTATTTAACGGTTTTTGTTGACTTTCACTCTAGCGACATTTCCTGCAATTTAAACCAGTTTAGCCAGAATTTCAGCAAGTTTTTTTCTCTCGTATCGTACATTTCTTACTTTCTTCATTTCCTATTCTCCATACATTTCTTCCTCTCCTTTGTTCTTTCTTTTTTTTAAATCTTGTTTTTTTTTTTTTATAAGCCACAGTCTTAATTTTACTTAATTTTGTACTCATCGGTATAACTAAATAGGTTTTTAATTTTACTCATCAATATATCTTTCTTATCCACATTATCATTTATTTATTACTCACATTTATAAGTATATAAAAAATATCAATCTACTACTGTCTTATTCCATAGTTATTAATTAACTAGTTTATATTTTCATTTTATTTTATATATTTATTTTCTCTGAATGATGGTTGTTATTTTGTTTGTTTTTATAGCCCTGATGAAGACCTTAAAATCAGGTCGAAACATCGGCACGAATAAACATTCTTTTGTTTATTTATTTTTTTTCTGCTGACAGCACCCCCCCTCCCTCCCGATCATCTCCCCTTATCAACGATCTTTCTTCACTTCATAACAATAATTATGTTTTTGAATAATGTTAAATTATTAACAACAAAAAAAAAGAATGTTATTTAGATTGTAAATAAATTAAGCTCATTAATTAAGTGATTACAGAGTCCGAACCTGTTGAAGGTTAGTTTTATTGTTAGTATTATTGATGTAGTTAATAGTAAAAGAAAAAGGATTTTGAAGGATAGTTTTGTATTGAGATTGTGTGGTTTGTAAGTGAGTAGCTATTTTATAAGATTTAAGTGAAACTATTATGATAATTTAATATATGTTTTGGCTTTTTGAAGATATATAATAAGGGAAATTATCCTGCAAACAAAGGTAATTTAAACGAATTATGACTATTCATATTGAGGTGTAGATAGTTGACCGTAGATTAATGCTTGAAGAAGTTTGTTGGGGGGTGCGGTCAGCAAAGA
>NW_027115065.1:748567-750385 GCF_000696795.3 Halyomorpha halys
TATCTCTTTTGTTCTATAGCCCTGATGAAGACCTGAAACTCAGGTCGAAACGTCGGCATAAAATAAATAAATATGGTTTTGTTTATTTATGTTGTTCTATGCTGACCGCACCCCCCGACAAAGTTCTCCAATTATTACCTATAATATTCGGAACGAAAAGGGATGAGTTAATCGGAGAATTCAGAAAGTCACACAATGTTAAATTGGAGAACTGCACCTGTTAGTTATAATTCAGGTTATAGCATTGTAGTGAATTAGGTGGGTGTGTAAGTTTGTGGGTCTTACTAACGAACAGGTCCCTAAAATTTTAATAAATACGAAACCGATGGATAAACGTCCGAGCAGTAGACCGAAACGTAGATGGGATGATCACGTTGAGACTGATTTAGTAGATTTCGGTTTGGACGGGCGTCACTAGACATATGTAAGTAGAAAACGATTGGTAGTATCGGCTTAGAACCTTCTGGTTCAATAAGTATTTATTATTATAAAGAAAAAAATATAATTTTCCGTTAATTTTTGGATTCGCCCTTTTTACATAACACAAACGATGGAATAAAAATGAACATCCAATACTGCCATTATTTTTTTATCAACCGAATACTTCTCAGTCTCACAGGTCTATCAGAGTTGTATTTTAAGAATGTTTATTTCTTCCTATTTTTTAATTTATAATTATTCAGAATTGTCAAGCAGACAAAGAAATATTGTTTTGCAGCCACGATACGGTGGTATCTAGTGCGCGTGATATCAGTCGGACGTGACCCTTGCGTCTATTTCATAGAAAAAAAATAGTTTGTTTATACGATAGTTGATAGTGTAAGTTAATCTAAAATTAAAAGTTTTAAAAACTTATGAAGTTTTGACAAAATAGGGTGATTCGAATTGTAATTAATAACCTGGGCAGAAACCTGCAAAACATTTTAAAATTTTGATATGAGATGTAAATTTATATTTGAAGGATGGCCGAATTGGCCGAAACGTTAGACTATTAATATAATAAATAATGCTGAGATTTAACAAGGATACTTTTTAATTTATTTAAAAATTTTAAATTATTCTTATTTACTATCCACCATAGCACAGGTCTGGAGCCATCTGTGGTCCACCCAGCCTCATTAATTGGGTAAAAATATGACGGATATACGTGATTCTGGTCATATTACCTCCTAGCACAACCGTTGGTTGAGTAAGAGTACTTCCTTAAATAGAACTGAACCCCTGATCCGTCATGGGCTGTAGTGGTGCAGATTTAAATTTTTTTTTTCCACCGCAGGTCTCGTAAACTAAAAAGAAAGCTGCCTATGTAGTTTCACGAAATACAATAGATTACTATACTATTAGCAGAGTTGGGCAACTATGAAACTAATAGCTAAAATTGTTATGGATCGATATTTATTGATCAATGATTCATTCATGTTTAAGGGTCGTATCCATGACAATTGCAGCTATTAGTTTCAGCTATAGCTAATTTTTGCTCATCTCTGCTATATAGGATATATATAGAAATATGTAAATTTTCCTATAATGCCTGTAGTTTTATGAAATACAATAGATTACGATACTGTATAGCAGAGTTTGGCAACTATGAAACTCTTCTATATAGTTTCGTAATCTATTGTATTTCATAAAACTACAGGCATTATAGGAAAATGTCCATATATCTAAAAAAAATAGCTATAGCTGACATTAATAGCTGAAATTCCTATGGATACGAAATTTATTATCAATGATTCATTCATGAATAAGGGTTGTATCCATGGCAATTTTAGATCTTAGTTTCAACTATAGCTAATTTTTGCTCTTCTCTGCTATATA
>NW_027115065.1:751730-753215 GCF_000696795.3 Halyomorpha halys
AATTAACAAGTTGAAAGCAGAGAAAGAACAGCAGAACTATATGTACAAAAGTTTAATAATAATAAGAAATATATAGAGAGCATGAAAAAGGGAAAAAAATCCATTGAAGTAAAACACCATAATTTTGAAAAACAAAACATATATGACAAAATTTTTCATATGGTTATATTCCAGTTCAAACAGTAAAGACAGAGGGCCTTTAAACTATTACCACTTCACATTTAACAATCGTAACGTGTTCCGAAATCAAACTGTCGCCTTCACCAAAACCAAAACCCACTCGTCTAAAACATATCGCTGGTGTTCTATTTTCACCATGACAACCGTAACACCCTTGACTACGTTGATATAGCCAGTGTTTTTATTTCACCATGGCAACCGTAACAACAGACCTTCCATACTCTCGTTGTCAGCCTCAGGGTCTCCGATTATTTTTTTAACAATGGATGCTCTCAATGCACCTCTCTCAGTTGTTCCCAGCAGATATATATATATATTTTTTCATGTAAATTGGGCTGGTATTTCAAAAGTCTTCAAAAGATGTGGATAAGTACCTGTTATATTTTTAATATTGGTTTGTAAAATAAGTTCGTAGCGTTTTTCAATATTTCAATTTAACCCTCTCTGTGTTTATAAAATCATGTTTACTTGGTCGATATTCTTTACATATTCTAAAAAAAAAAATTAGTTAAGGTGCTTTTATGCATCAGTTTTAACCGAGATTCCTTATTTTTAAGTGATATTTTTCTTCCTCAAAATAAAAAAGAGAAAAAAAATTCATTTTCGTCATTTTTTATTTCCGAAAAGGAAAATCCGCTGCACAGACGGTTAACTAAATTTGCAGCGTGTATGGCGATGATGTCTTAGGAGAAAGCATCGTCCGTAAGTGGTTTGCTCGGTTCAGAACCAGACATTTTGACTTGGAAGACGCAAAGCGCTCGGGTCGTCCTTCAACTGTTGATGACCAAATTCAAGCATTGGTCACAGACAACCCTCACTCTACGACACGGGATATCGCAGAAACGCTTAACAAATCTTATGAAAGCGTCAAGTTGAGCAAAAGCGTCCGGCATTGACTAATCGCAAAGGCATAGTTTTCCATCACGATAGCGCCCGTCCTCACGTGTCTTTGCAGACCCGGCAGAAATTATTGGAGTTTGGCTGGGATGTGGTCCTCCACCCACCCTATTCACCAGACCTTGCCCCCACAGATTTTCACTTATTTCGGGTCCTTCAAAACTCTCTTAACGGGAAAAACTTTAATTCGCTCGAGGACTGCACATAGAGAAGTTATATATCTTAATCGCAAATATCTGAGCAGTTCTGGGAGGACGGAATTCAAAAATTACTTGAAAGATGGCAACATGTAATAGATCAAAATGGGTCATATATTATTGATTAAAAATATTTACAAGAATCAGAAGTTTTTATTGAAATCACCAGTAAAAAATACTACGAACTTATTTTACAACCTATATTATGATA
>NW_027115065.1:754329-755679 GCF_000696795.3 Halyomorpha halys
TACTTTTTATTTAAATATTTACTTTTTAAAATTTTATATTTACGATCTTAATGTATGTATATAATTATATTCTTCTAGATAAATGTTGAATTTTTGTTTAAGGTTTTAATTATGTGTGAAAATACGATAAATTTATATGTGTATGCATTGTTATTTTATTTTAAATTTTTCCTTATTTATATTATATATTCTAATTTTATTCTATGTTTGTCTAAGAGAGGAAAAACAGTAAAGATGTATTGGGTTAAGAGAGAAAATATGATTATATACATATATAAATAATGGAAAAAAATCGCAAGTGCAGGGATAAATCAGAAAATCAAACTTTTCAAAATAAAGTCCTATGAATCGCAGTTAATGCTCCTTGGTTCATAAGAAATAGCCAATTGCATCGGAAAATTACAAATGGAGTCAATAGAGGATTAAATCAAAAAACGGTTTATGAAGTTCCACTCCCAGTTGCCGACAGTTAAAGGAGCGATGACCTACAACCTGGGAAACCCAACCACAACCCGAAGACTGAAGCCCAGCCTGCTGCAGGAAATTCTGTTATAAATTCTATATTAATTAATTCATTATTCGCACTCCCTCTATTTTAGTTATTATTATTATTTTTTTCTTCTCTCGTCCCTTTTTCAAATTAACTTGTTCCTTTTTACCATTAGAGGGCAATTGTTTGATTTGCTAAGTCTACAAATATCATTATTTTTTGTTATTAATTTTACTTTTCTCTTTGATTAAGAAGCATTATTTTTATCCTTTTTTTCCTTTTAATTATAACATCGTATATAGTTAGGGGTGTCTTTTGTACGAGACTGTACCCCCCATAATCAACTGTTATATGAAATGTAACTGTTATATCAACCATGTAAGGCCCACCAAGCCGATCTGGTTTAAAATAAATTTAAAAAAAAGAAAGAGGAGTAAAGAAAAAAAAACAGGGAGATATAGTCATTTGCTGAATCAAAATCAGTTATTGAGATCCAGAGAAATTAAAAAATGTCCAGTCAAATATTTTTATTAAAGTTTTGTTTGTGATGATATATTTATTTGTTCCTCTTGTAAACGATTGAACAATATGGCATAGTTTGATATTGTGTACATTAACAGTATTGGAATAAGTACTTAGAGCAATAAATGTTAGTAGTCTAATGTATTTATTATTTATTTATAAATATTTGAGATTATCGAATAACCCTACACAAATTTTTACCATCAAAGCCATTATTTTTCCTCGTTAAATCTAAACTATTGGGGTTTAGAAATTCAAAATAGTATACTCTATTTTAATATCACCATTGTTTACACCGCCTTCAGCGGACCAGGCAACCATTCTTATAATGCCATCCC
>NW_027115065.1:759889-763523 GCF_000696795.3 Halyomorpha halys
GGTTTAGAAATTCAAAATAGTATACTCTATTTTAATATCACCATTGTTTACACCGCCTTCAGCGGACCAGGCAACCATTCTTATAATGCCATCCCAGTAAAACAAGAAAATGAAATAGCCGGTGTATGTATATATATGTATATATATATATATATTTGTAAATGCCTTTTCTTTGCTCCAGGAGGTAAGAAAAAAAAATTAGTAATTAAAAAAAATGCATTTGTCGGGAAAATATAAAACAAAAACCAAAATTATCAAATATTTATTGTCCGCCACCTAGACTATCTTCCTGAAATCTTCTTTATACGGTCAACTATTCCAATACTGTTAACGTACATAATATCAAACTATACGGTACCATATCTGTTTAATCGTTAACCAGAAGAACAAATAAATGTACCATCGCAAACAAAACTTAAAAAGGATATTTTACAGGACATTTTCTTAATTCTATGGATCTCAATAACTCATTTTGATTCACCAAAGGACTATATCTCCCTGTATTTTTCTTTATTCCTCTTTTTTTAAAATTTATTTTATACCAGATCGGCCTGGTGGGCCTTAGATGGTTGATATAACAGTTACATTATATATATATATAATTATATGGGGGGTATAGTCTCGTACAAAAGACACCCCTAACTATATACAATGTTATAATTAAAAGGGAAAACAAAGATAAGAATAATGCTTCTTTCTTATGTAAGAAAAAAAAATTAGTAATTAAAAAAAATGCAATTGTAGGGAAAATATAAAATAAAAACCAAAATTATCAACAATTTATTGACCACCACCTAGACTATCATCCTGAAATCTTCTTTATACGGTCAACTATCTTCTTCCAATATGTCATATAATGTTTAGCATTTATGTATGTTATTTTGGCACCGATCGATAGATGTAATCAGATTCGACTATATTGGATGTACTTTCTGAATATATAAATAAATAGATAAATGAAAAATAATGTGTATAAAAACATACCGGTAGCTTCGACCAGTGTGACGTTGTCATTGCAAATCTTATCCAGTTCTGGAACGACATCAGGACTGCAGAATTTCTGCTGGATAAAATTAGGGATGATTGCTCCATATATTCCGATAGCGAAACAGTAAACAAACACGGAACCGAAGAGGCATATCAATTGAACTGTCGGGTTCATTATGAGAAGATGCTACTTCTGATTGAGAACCTTTATCTAATTTGTAATCTCGAACATTATACATCAAGTAAATGCCGAGATAAAGATGACAGAACGATAAATATCTCTCAGGAGTTCAGAGGGGACATGTGTAATTTAAGATAACAAGAGAGACCTACTTGAAGCGATTTAATTATTCTGATCTTGAATGTTAATTAAAAAACAACGTTAAACACTTTTATATAAGATAACAAATAGTCCGTGCCATTTTGATGAAACGCGTCACAGAGAACAGCGATAGCGAATGTTGCCCGCGCCGAACCGACGGTCCGGTTGTACTGATGTACCGTAAGGCGGTTTGCAAAGTCAAGGACATCCCCTCTCGTACTATCTTCCCATTCTTTCCTCTTTGGCAGTGTTGCCAGCTCAAATTAAATAATTATCATTTCGAGGAAGAGCATATTTTCCTCATTTTTGTATTTTCTAGGATGCTAATTTTTTTTTTTTTTAGAGTCCACAAACCGTTATTTTTAATAATAAGCAAATAGAAATATTATTATTTATTTAAAAACAATTCTTTACAAACTCTCCATCGTTTCGACCCTCAGGTCATTCTCAAGGATACTTTCCTTTTGATGTAATTTTCTTTTTTAAAATCTTAAAAATGTATGTTAATTGCCCAGTTTTTATACACCTGTTTTAAGGTTGCAAATGTAAATGAAAGTTTTAAATTTAAGAAGGAATTGTATAGAAAAAGTTATATGGGACAAAGGCAATTAGCCTGCATTTTTAAGATTTGAAAAAGAAAATGACATCAATATGAAGGTATCCTTGAGAATGACCTGAGGGTCGAAACGTTGGAGGGTTTGTAAAGAATAAAGTTGAGAAAAAAAGGATCAAATTTGTTTTTAAATAAATTAAACCACTCTCAAACAAGAATATATTAATAAAAAATAATCTAATATTATTATTTATTTATTTAAGTGTTTCGACCACTTGGGGCATTTACACTGAATTTACAAAGTTAGTAGATAACAATTGACATATTAACAAATTTACAAAGTGAGAAAGTTACAAATTAACAATTACAATTACAATTACAAGTTACAAATTTACAATTAAAATTACATATTTACAATTATGATTTACATTTTAAAAAGGTTCAATTAGATTTGAGGTAGTTAGTAAATTACTATAATGAATTTTGCATCCACTTATCTATTGCTGGACAGTTAGACTATATGTGATCGTAAATATTAATGATTTTTAGAAAGTGAAAAAGTTTTGTTATTGTAGTGGGATCTTCGCTCAACATCTCCTGTAAATCTGAAGAGAATTGGTGTGGTTCGTGAGCAATACATTCAGTGAGAATATGCCTAACGGTGTGATCATTTTCGTAGCGACACATCGGTGCATTTTCTTTTTTCATGAGATGACAGTGGGTGAGTCTAGTATGGTCTATCCACGTATTCAATTAGATAACCAAGTAGAGATATAATAACCCAACTGCATGGTACCCCATACACAGCATACTTAACATTAGTAAAGAACAATTTTTTTTAAGCCTATTCACATATAGTCAAAGCATAAAACGATATAAATGTTTTGAATTATGCCCTAAAATTATACTTTTTTTTTAGTATTTATTTTTTTCTCTTACATATTTTATTTTTTTATCGAGCTTTTTTCGGTCTTTATGTGTGTGTTTAATTTTTCATTATTTAATTACAAAACTTCCTCTCTTTTTCCATCAAATATAAAAATGAATTACAATATAACATAAAAATACAACAGGTCGACTTGTTGCTGGCTCAAATTAAATAATTATTATTTCCAGGAAGAGCATATTTTCCTCATTTTCGTATTTTCTAGGATGCTAATATTTTTTTTTTTTTTAGAGTCAACAAACCATTATTTTTAATAATAACCAAATAGAGATATAATAACCCAACTGAATTGGGTTGCATCATACACAACATTAGTAAAGAACAATTTGTTTTGAAGCATATTCATATATAGTCAGATCATAAAACGATGTAGTCAAATTATTATTTTTTTGAATTATGCGCTAAAATTATTAATTTAAAAAAAAATTTTTTTCCTCTTACATATTTTTTTTTTTTAATATTTATTTATTGCTATTTACAACTGTACATTATAATACATTTAGTAAATCTGATCTAAGTTAAATTTTAGTGTTACAGGCGTGTAGAGAAACTACCCATTGGTAGCACTCTAATGAAATTTTACATTAGCTGGTCTCGTGGCCATCTTCTTTTCAGGCGCATCGGAGGATTGTGAGGAATGGAAGAGGATGCAAGATGAGAAACTAGGGGGTTTGATTGGTTAGATAGTTTATAATGGAAGGAATGATGGTTCGGGCTAGATCGGTTACATAGGAAACATTAAGGTCTTTATGTATGATTTTATTTGTGACAAAGTAAGGAGCATTGAGGATTTTACGAAGGATTTTGGATTGTAAGGATTGAATAC
>NW_027115065.1:764068-765296 GCF_000696795.3 Halyomorpha halys
TATTTGCTATAATTATACATTTTTTTTTAATATTTATTATTTTTTCCCTTACATATTTTAATCTTTTTTTCTGGCTTTTTATCGTTCTTTATACGAGAGTTTAATTTTTCCATTATTTTATTTTTAAAACTTTCTCCCTTTTCCCATCAAACATAAAAGCGAATTACAAAATAACATAAAAATATACATACATAAAAGCCCAACATGGTCGCCCACAATTATAATCTATTAAAATTATTATTGCTTATTATTTTTAATAATAAGCAAATAGAAATATTATTATTTATTTAAAAACAAATTTGATCCTTCTTTTTTCTCAACTTTATTCTTTACAAACCCTCCAACGTTTCGACCCTCAGGTCATTCTCAAGGATACCTTCCTTTTGATGTCATTTTCTTTTTTAAAATCTTAAAAATGCAGGCTAATCTTTTTGTATGATTTTATTTGTGACAAAGTATGGAACATTGAGGATTTTACGAAGGATTTTGTATTGTAAGGATTGAATACGAGAGGAATTCGAAGGTTCCCCCTTACAGATTTAAATATTTTTTCGAGTTTTTTATCGTTCTTTGTAGGTGTGCTTGATTTTTTATTATTTTAATTACAAAACATTTTTTTTCCATCAAATATAGGCAATAGAATGCTAATTTTTTTTTTTTTTAGAGTCAACAAATCGTTGTTTTTAATAATAACCAGATACAGATATAATAATCCAACTTGATTAGGTTGCCTCATACACAGCATACTAAACATTAGTAAAGAGCAATTTCTTTTGAAACCTATTCACACATAGGCAGAGCATAAAACAATATAAATTTTTTGAATTATGTGCCAAAATTATGCATTTTTTTAATATTAAGTTTTTTCTCTTATATATTAATTTATTTTTCGGGATTTTTATCGTTCTTTATAGGTGTGTTTAATTTTTCATTATTTTAATTACAAAGCGTCCTCTCTTTTTCCATCAAATATAAAAAAGAATTACAATATAACATAAAAATCCAACAGGGTAGACTTGTTGCTAGCTCAAATTAAATAATTATCATTTCGGGGAAGAGCATATTTTCCTCATTTTTGTATTTTATAGAATGCTAATTTTTTTTTTTATAGTCAACAAACCGTTATTTTTAATTATAACCCAACTTTATTTGGTTGCCTTTTGCACAACATACTTCACATTAGTAAAGAACCATTTGTTTTTAAAGCTATTAATATAAATAGTCAGAG
>NW_027115065.1:765716-769918 GCF_000696795.3 Halyomorpha halys
TATTTTTTTTATTAGAATTAACAGTGCTGCCTAACTTGATTAGGTTGCCTCATATACAGCATACTTAAAATTAGTAAAGAAAAATTTGGTTTGAAGTATAATTATATAATCAGAGCATAAAATAATATAAATTATCACATTATACATTTTTGGAATAATGTGATCGCATGGTGGCACATCTAAAATAAATGGGTCCATTAGTTTCAGATCAATCCTTTTGTCGAAATAACAAAAAACTTTGAAGTGTTTTAACAATTAGTTGTATTAGCATTCATATGATATAAAATAATATAGGATTATTATATTTAAAATTAGGGAAAATGGAAGAAAATAAGACAACTAAACAGAATACTACAACTCTTTATTTAATTTTCAATATTTAAATATCAGTGCTTTTTTTTTTTAGATTAATTATATACTATAATGCAAAATAGCATAGTAAATGTAATATGCTTTTATACATGGAACGTGCAGTGTGTCACAACAGTGGTATTTTATGATAGTGGTGTTAATATTTCTACCCTTGTACAGAACTTCTCCAGCACATCTAATATTACAAGAGCCCAAGAGGGGAAAAAGTCAGATATTTCACCCCAATTTAGGATTACTTAATTGTAAACTAGGTATAATTAATAGTCAAAATTGATGACTGTAAAGTATAAGTAGTGGGAATAAAAAATGGCGGCAGTTTCAAAACGTTAAAAAAAAAAATTAATTTTTCATTCGGAGCTCTATATCTTAAAAACTACCAGCAACACTACAAAATCTAAAACAACATTATTTAAAGAAGATTACATTTTCTGAAATATAAGCCCTAATAAGAGCTATTTACGCCCAATAATTCCCGACACATAAGCTTTTAAAAAAAATGTTCTGAAATATCAGTAGTTAGTTAATTTATTTTGAGAAATCCTATTCTCAGGAACTATGTGACGTACAGATGTCTATTAGCAATCAAATTAAAACACGTCTAATGTACTATAAAGTAATTTATGACTTTTACCTTCGTCTTAATGTAGTTTAAATGTTTACCTATATGTCGAGAACTATTGGACGTAAATAGCTCTATTAGGGCTTATATTTCAGAAAATTTACTCTTCTTTAAATAATGTCCTTTTAGATTTTCTAGTGTTGCTGGTAGTTTTTACTACACAGAGCTCCGAATGAAAATTTTTGTTTTTGTTTTGAAACAGCCGCCGTTTTTTATTCCCTCTACCTATACTTGGCAGACTCAACAGTTTTGACCGGTAATTATAAACAGTTTTCATAAAAGTAATAAAAAATTGGGGTGAGATAACTGCCTTTTTTCCTTCTAGAACACTGAAATTTCCAATTGGATGGTGTAATTATTTTTATAGATTCAGATCCTTCTTATATGTATCCTGAAGGAATTAATTACATAAAAACATTATTAAGGTTTTTTTTAGCAGTATGAAAATATTAAGAAAAAAAATTCAAAGAAGCAAATTCATTTGAGAATTTAATTTTCCTGTAAAAATTCGTGGAATCACAAATCGCTAAAACAACTTTTAATAACTTTAAAATTTATATGTTGTAACACTTTACGATTGATTACATAATTCATATTTAGATAGTACTAAATAAAGTATGCTAAGATCTAAAAGTTATTGTTTACAACATATATGACATAGATATTCAAAGAAGTTCAAATTTGCAAGACTGCTTGAATGTAAAATATGACAAAGGAGAAAATTCTAAGGGAGGAAAGGGTAGTCGCCATAGTTAGTAATAGTTTTAGTAGATTGAGTTCTCGTGTTCATCACAACCTTTCTGCTTGTGAACTTAATTGATAGCAACGAAAGCAAGCATCTGAATAAGTAGTAAAAAAATTCTAGAAGACTAATCAGACTGCACCCTAGGAGTAAGCTGGCGTAGCCTCCGACTGCCGCTGCAACACAATTATTTATTTTAAATTATAAATAAATAATAATAATCTCTCTATTATATAAAACAGTTTTTAGTGATATTTTTGTCATATTTTATTTTACTTATTAAATAAAAACATTAAATCTGTACTGGTACAATCCATGGAGGGTCAGAGTGCAGTACTTTGTAAGGGAGCACTATTACTAGACCAATTAAGGGCACCCACTTCATGAGGCCGGGTGGACCCGGAGAGCTATCCCACAGGGTTGACTCATGGTTACAGTAGGGGTATTCATGATCTTTAGTCTAACATGTTAAATGGGAAAACTCATGTTAAATGGAAAAAAATTTCCTTCTTTTGCCGTGGTAAAACGAAATAACATGTAACATGGCTGAGAGTCTGTTACTTGGTCTGTTAAATGGAGAATGACGTCACACAATAGACCAGTTGAGCTCGCTACCATTTTTGTTTGTTGTGTCAGGTTAGTTCTTTCGTGTTTGTGCTAGTTATTATTCCATACCCCTGTTTTAAAATCACGATGGATAATTTTAATAATACAACAGAGAAAATAAACAGAAGAGGTATTAGCATATCGCCTTGTGTTGGATAGGGAGCGATTTGAATTTGAAAAGGAGAGGATTGCGGAGGAGCTGAAGCTTCGTAAAATCAAAATACAAAAAAAAAAATCATTTAAGACCTCAGCAGTCCCTCTCTCCCTCAAATAGATGTAAGCTTTTTATTTTTGTTCATGATTGATTTCATGTCAAATCAACACATTCCAAATACTTTTTTACCTCATTATCTCATAATCTAATAAAATTTGACACCAAAGTAGTTTCCATAAAGCTTACTGGCACCTAAGAGGAACATCCAAGTTTTAATAAATTAGGTTCACCAGTTTTGAAATGATAGCTCTATAGTTTTCTAAATATTTTCTGAATACCCCTAGTGAAACACAATATACGCGGAGAAGATGGTTGAGGGGGGGGGGTGCGGTCAAAAGTAAAACAAATAAGTTGAAGTAACTTATTTAATTGTGCCAACGTTTCGGCCAGAATTTCTATCCTTCTTCAGGGCTAAGAATAAAACAAGATAACAACCAATGAGTACAGAAAATAAAAAGTAAAATATAAACAGAATGACATAAAGTAAATAATTGTACAGAAAGGAATTAATAAAATAAAGTGATGAAAGAAGTGGAAAATAAAATGTATACGTAGGTGATTGAATAAGGAGGTAAAATAACATAATTAAGGAAATAAAATATAAATGAAGTTATATAATGCAAAGAAATATGAATATGTTAGTTTATTAATAATTTAAAAATTGAAATTATGGAAAGAAAAATAAAATTGAGAGAAAGAAAATATATGTAACAATTGAAATATGTAACCATAATATTAGATAAAGAGGCAAAATATAAGTTAAGTTTAACAAGATAAATGAATAGAAAAAAAAAATTGAAAACAACAATAATAATATATGGTGAACATGACTAATAATGTGGGTAAGGAAAATTGAGAATAGAATAGAAAAGGGGGGGGGCGGTTAAAATACCCACAGTTAAAATACCTTACCGTTTTATTTTGACCGCATCCCCAACTTTCTTACCTTCGCATAAGTCTTCCACGGTCAACTACCTCTCATTATGAAACAGAATATAATTATTTGCCTCAGACGAATTCGAACCCAGGTCTTAAACAGTAACACAGCGCCTAACCAATGAGCTGCCTACTTCCATGTAAGGTAGAATAATAAAAATGGGTCATAGAAAATTGTAAAAAACAGAACAAAAGAAAAAGATTATCTGCATCAAATCATTCAGACTTCAATCGGAGTTACAGTGTCATATCCTTCCTTTATGATAATATATTACCCATTTGTATATATAATCTTGTTTATTGTTAGCTGAGGATAAATTTCAAGACTATAAGCTTTTTTGCTGCTACGAAACAAAATATTTATTAATAACAATTTCAGATTAAATAATACATTACATCTTAAAACTATACCAACCTACGAAACAAAATCAGTTTTAATAGTCTTTGATACAAAAAAACACTAGTATAATAATAACTAATTGAAATACAGTTTTCAATTAGTTATTCAGAAGGTTATTTTGTTATAACACCACGTGTTAATTGTAGAAATTAACTCATGACTTAAAGGCGGAGATTGATTAAAGCTTCTAAACATATATATATTTTATATTGTATCAGATACAAAATTAAAATGAGGGTAGTGAAGGAAAACGGATAATAGGGGTATTCATGATCTTTGGTTTAACATGTTAAAGCGTGTTAAATGGAAAAAC
>NW_027115065.1:770603-777681 GCF_000696795.3 Halyomorpha halys
TATTGTATCAGATACAAAATTAAAATGAGGATAGTGAAGGAAAACGGATAATAAAACAGAAATACAATAATGCTATATATCGTGGCTTTGGGAATTCCCATAGCAGCATTATGATGAATTTCGTTAAGTAAGTTAGCTACATCTGCCCCGATACATGTTCTCGAAGAAGGGATACTTGTTAACAAACAAAGGATACTTCTGTGTTTGTGTACCGCACTTGGTCTTATATGTCAGAGCTTTTCACACATTTCTTGCTATGTGCCTAAGGACAGATGGCAATTAAGCAGGTATAAACCCTTCCTAGACCTTTCCCTCCCCCCCTCGGGCCTAGGGGGGACGCTCGCCTGAGGGGCGTTTTGTCACCTATGGCCAATGAGCAATCAGATTATACAATTTGAGCAACGAGTAATAAAATTAAAGGAACAGTTGTATAATTTGTAAATGGGTTTGGTTCGCCATTCGGTGGGGGGGGGGTTATCCCACTGGTTTAAAAAATAATTATTATTAATTATTTGATAGGGTTATCACAGAATGCAACATAGGTAAATTAAGATTCGGCTACAACTATAAAAATTTACCTGATAAGTCTCCAAAAGTGAACTTCACCTCTTTCCTATAAGTTGTTCCCCATCTTCGAAAATAAGCAACATCGAGATGAGCGTATTCGTTGGTCGAGAATAATAAATGGCTGTGAAAAAAAAAATATTATAAAGGAAAATCGATGATTGGCGGTGTGTAGTATATAATAGGAAGATGGGTGAGAACAGTAAATAAAAAAACAAAAAAGATGTACAATACAATGAAACGTAAAACTAAATAAAAATAATAAAGGTTATATACAATTAATAGAAACGGGAATAATAATAACGGTAATAATTAAAGTACAAACTAAGAGATGGATAAAAGGGGGATAAGAATAAAATAAAAGTACTTTACGTACTAGAAGTCAGGGCCCCCAATTATGTACATTAAAGCGGGATAAAATGGGCTCAGGGATCCCCAGTTCGATTGTGCAAATATTGTTTATAAGAGTATAAATGTGAGATTATTTTGTTTTATTTATTTATTTTTTCATGCACATAGTTTGATTATGTTCATTTTCGTTATGTTAATTTTCTGTTTGTATATATTTTAAGAGAGATTTTGTTTATTTTTTCTTTCATTTATTTATTTATTTTTCATTCTTATTTTAGTAAGAATGAGATCACTCATTACTATTATCTATTCCCCACAACGGTGTGGCAGATTGTAATATCTATCAATAAATAAAGTTTTTTTTAAAAAAAGTAGTAGCCTATTTTTATATATTTTAAGAGAGATTTCATTTATTTTTATGTACTATTTTTTTTTCTTTTACTTATTTATTTTTCATTCTTATTTCATTTTAGTATGAATGTGGTCATTCATCACTATTACCCATTGCCCACAACGGTGTGGCAGATTGTAATATCTATCAATAAATAAAGTTTTTAAAAAAAAAAAAAAGTAGTTACCTATTTGTAATATTTTCCTTAATTTTCTATATTGTTTACCTTTTTTTTTTTTTTTATTATTTATTTAATGTAAGTTACAAATGTACGAAATAATACAATAAGTAAATATGTTGTAGTGTATATTAATTTTTTGTAGTGGATGGGAAGTTTAGAGCGTTTGTTAAGTAAGTGTTGTAGCAATCGGAATCTACGAGCAGTTTCTTGTCGTTTCAGTCTTGTGTGTAGATTCCAAGTAACTCTCTTGTCAAGATGGAGTCCTAAGTATCGAATCTGTTCAATAGGCATTAGTGGTGTATTTAGAAAGCATACTGTAGGACAGGAGGGCAGAGGTTTACGACGGAGAGTAAAGGTAATCTGGTGCGATTTGTCAGGATTTATTTTGATTCTCCAGTTTTGACACCATTTTTAAAGAGATGTTATGTGTGTCTGTAGTGTTTGTGATGCATTAGTTGGGTCGTTGTTTACAGAAAGTATACATGTATCATCAGCGTATGTTGTTAGGACTGTGTTAGGGTGGGTTGGGATGTCAGCTGTATAAACCGTATAAAGAATGTGACCTAAGATATTGTTAACCTTAAAATTATTTTGGAATGTAACGTACTTTAACTGCCAATAGCCACTCGTCTCTATACGTCCTGTCAAACTGTTCACTTTGGCTCTAACTTCTAGTCTGTAAGGAACGTTGATTTTTTTCTTATCCATCTTTTTTCCATCTCTTAGTTTGTACTTTAATTTATATTTCTTTTTTGTATCTATTATTATTTCCGTTTCCATTAATAGTATATAAGCTTTTATTATTCTTATTTAGTTTTTACGTTTCATTGTACATATTTTTAACTAAAATAACGTATTAAAGTAAGATAATACGTGATATGAAATAAAAGTAAACTAAGATGTGGCAAAATATGATTTAAAATATGTGAAACTTTATATACAAATGAAAAAGTAATTTTGAAAGGAATATGGTCCGGGTGCGGTCATTTTTTTTTTTTTTTTTTTTTTTTTTTTTTTACCGCACCCGGACCATATTCCTTTCATCTTTACACACGGTCAATCAATAATCTTCCAGAAAAAGTAATTTATTTTATTCTCTTAGTTAATTTTTATTAAAATTTTCACATATTTTACATCATATTTAGCCACAGCTTAGATTACTTTTATTTCATATTATCTATTCTCTTACTTTATTACATTATTTCAGTTTTCTGTATCTTTTTTAGCCCTGATGAAGCCCGGCAAAGTGGAGCAAAACGTTGTCTCACACTAAATAGTGTAATTACGATTTTATTTTATTTTTTACCACACCTGAACCATCTTCTTTTTAAATTATATTATGAAGATCAATAATATTAAATAATTTTTTTGCCAGAGCAGTGTGACCTTGCTTACTTAAGACATATCTTATAATTAAATCATGAGTGATTTTATATTTTACTACAAAAATAATTTAAAAAACAAAAAAATAAATACAATACTCAAAAATAATATATAAAGAAGCACAATATATTTTTAAAAGCTTGCATAGCCAGAAGGTCAGAACCTACCGACTGCCCTACAGTATCCTTTAATAATGTTCCTCTTACCACTGTTGAACAGATCCGCTACCTTGGACTAAAACTGGATAAACGACCAACCTGGAATCCTCACACAAGACTGAAGAGACAGGAAACTGCACGTCGATTCCGACTATTACAGCACTTACTAGACAAACGGTCTAAACTTCCAATTTATTACAAAAGACTGATCTACATGACTATAAGGCCAATCTGGACATACGGAGTTGAGCTTTGGGGTTCCACTAAACCTTCGAATTCCTTTCGTATCTAATTCTTACAATCCAAAATCCTTCGTAAAGTCCTCAATGCTCTTTACTTTGTAACAAATAAAATCATATATAAAGACCTTAATGTTCCATATGTAACTGATCTAACCCGAACCAGATATTATTCCTTGCGTTATAAACTCCCTAACCAACTAAACTCACTAGTTTCTAACCTTGCTTCCTTTTCCGTTCCTGACAATTCTCCGAGACGCCTAAAAGAAGATGGCTACGAGACCTGCTAATGTAAAAACGTTATTAGAGTGCTACTAATGGGTAGTCTCTCTAAACGCCTGTATCACTCCTTTATAAACTAAAATTAAATTTACTAAATTTATGTATATAAATGTACAGTTGTAAATATATATAAAAATATATAATAATAAAGATAAAATAACAATAAAGATAAAAAAAACTATTAAGCGCTAATAGTATTCTGAAGAAAGGAACTGGATGGGTACTCACTAGACACGGAGGTATAAAAGTGAAATCTGCTTGAAGAAGCCAGGACTCGAAACCGGATTGGAGAGTTATTGTGATGATGCTGATCAGTTATAAATAATACAATATATTTTGAAAACTATGAATATGAGAATAATGAAAATATTTCTTATCATAAGTGAAAAAAAAAATTAATTTCGTTCTGACTTACTACGGTGCCGATGAAAATTGAGTCATATAATTGACTTGTGAACAGAATTTGTGGCATCTGCAGCTCCATGTGTGGTTAATTTCCTTCACTTCTTGCAAATCAAACATGTCGAAATTACGAAGCATTACTGAAACATAAAATATTTTTTTTTTTTTTTTTTATTATTTAGTTATTGTAATTTACAACTGTATAAAATAATACAACATGTAAATATGTAGTATGTTTCAAACACTTAAAAATCTTGGGAACGAACCACCCATTGGTGGTACTTCAAACATTAATTTAAACTAGAAGGTCTCGTGGCCATCTTCTTTTCAGACGCCTCGGAGGATTATCAGGGATTGTTAAGGATGAAAGATTAAGAATTAATGGGTTAGGATGGTTAAGGAGTTTGGAATAAAAAGACGCATATCTGTTTTGGGTCAAATCTGCAACGAATGGGATGTTAAGGTCTTTATGAATTAGTTTATTTGTGACGTAATAAGGAGCATCATGGATTTTACGTAGGATTTTGGATTGTAACGATTGGATGCGGGAAGAATTTGATGGTTTGGTGGAGCCCCAGAGCTCAATTCCATATGTCCAAATTGGTCTGATTATTGTAGTGTATACTAATTTTTTGTAATGAATGGGAAGTTTAGAGCGTTTGTCAAGTAAGTGTTGTAGCAATCGGAATCTACGAGCAGTTTCTTGTCGTTTCAGTCTTGTGTGTGGATTCCAAGTAAGTCTCTTGTCAAGATGGAGTCCTAAGTATCGAATCTGTTTAACAGGTGTTAGTGGTGTATCTAGAAAGGATTCTGTAGGACAGGAGGGCAGAGGTTTACGACGGAGAGTAAAGGTGATCTGGTGGGATTTTTCAGGATTTATTTTGATAGCTTTAAAATATAAATTAATTTTTTAGGAGTATATTATTGGAAGGTAATTAGGTAATTTTGTGTTTTTATTTATTTCGGGAAGTAATTAGCCTTATTGCTTCAATTTTTTATTTTACATAAATAAACTAACCTTGCCGACGTTTCGGATGGTCCATCCATCTTCAGGAGCCTATTTTTAAATACCTTCCATTGTTATACCTTTAACCTTTAACACTATACAACGTTGCTATTGCATTGTACAGTGTTAAAGATTTTTAAAATAAATATAAAAAAAAAAAAAAAGTGGCTTTGAGATCTTCCAATGTTGAAATGTTATTAGAATGCTACCAATGTGTAGTTTCTGTAGAAGCCTGTATGATACCACTATAACTTAACATCAAGTTTATTAGCTGTATTTTTATGTAAGTAAGGAGTTTTTATTTATTTATTTTATACCAGATTGGCCTGGTGGGCCTTACATGTTTGATATAACCGTTACATTATTTATTTGTTTTCAACAGTTGATTATGAGGGGAGGGTATAATGTCGTACAAAAGATACCCCTAACAATATACAATGTTATAATTAAAAGAAGAAAAAAAAGATAAACTAAATAGAGAAGAATAATGCTTCTTAATAAAAGAGAAAAGCAAAATTAATAACAAAAAATAATGATATTTTTGTAGACTTAACAGAACAAACAATTGCCCTCTAATGGTAAAAAGAAACAAGTTAATTTGAAAAAGGGACGAGAGAAGAAAAAAAAATAAAAATAATAATAAGTAAAATATAGGTAGTGTGAATAATGAATTAATAAATATAGAATTTATAACAGAATGTCCTGGAGCAGCCTGGACTTCAGTCTTCGAGTTGAGGTAGGGTTTCCAAGTTGTAGGTCACTGCTCCTTTAACTGTCGGCAACTTGGAGTAGAACATCAAGTAAGGAGTTGAAAATGTCAATAAATAAATAAATACAAAAAAAAAGAAACAATAAATATCAAAATTTGTATTGGAACTTGAACAAAAAATGATCTGTACAAACAATGCATTGATTCCTGAAGATGGATGATCCGTCCGAAACTTTTGCAAGGAATGTTTATTGTTGCAAAATTAAGAAAAAAATTGAAGCAAGAAGTTCAGTTAATTTCGGATATTGAAAAAAGTATAAAATTTGATAAATCCTTCTTCCCAAAAAAATATCAGGTTTACTTTATCTTATATAAATCAGTGAAAAAAAGTTGCTTTATTTACTTAAATACATAAAATCAAATTAAAAATAAGCTAATTAATGTATTACCATTCATGTCTGCAAGACAATTGGAATCTTCAATATTGCAAAACTTTACCCCTGTAACAATAAACATATATATATAATAAAAATTGCCTGAGTAAGTTGTACTTTGATGTAAATACATATGTTTTACTGACAATGTTATCAACATTCCTATAACTCATATGTTGGCACATTTAGGACTATACAAACAAAAGTACCTTGAGGGCCTAATCCACCATTGACTTATACTACTTCTCTCGCCCACACTAGGCTATATAATTAATAAGTAAACGTAATATTTTTACCTGGTATGGGATCAAAAAAGTACGGTGTACAATTGCAATTTCTTCGGATGGCCTCGCGCCTGCACATCGCATAACAAAATCCGTTTCTGAGGAACAAATGCCTACTTTCTTCTTCTTCGGTCGGTTCCCACCAAAAGCAATCCCTCACCTAGGAACAATATAAACTTAAATTAAATTATGATTAACTTCATCATCATACTGTTTATAATAAAGAGTAATATTATTATATATTATATATTATATATATATTAATATTATTGACGTCTCAACTACAAATTGTTTTTGATTTATTACAAACTTAGGAGCAGACATCATCTTAATAGAAGATATTCAATGACTTAAGAACAATATAAAAGACTCGGCGAATCCGGAGGTGCGATGACAAAACCACCAATCGCCTACATACATCCAGTGACGCTTGTTGGGACCCAAATCAACCATAAACTTTATTTACTCTTGTCTTTTGGCTTTGATTATAATGTACATTATAAAAAAAAAACCTACTAAACCTTCGAATTCCTCTCGTGTTCAATCCTTACAATCCAAAATCCTTCGTAAAATCCTCAATGCTCCTTACTTTGTCACTAATCAAATCACATTTACCCTTCGACGTAAACCCATGACCTCTTCCCCTACAATATCCTTTAATAATACCCCACTTATTCCTGTCGAACAGATCCGT
>NW_027115065.1:782851-788557 GCF_000696795.3 Halyomorpha halys
CCATGGCTTGACCAACATGTAGTGGCCCCTTAAGAGTTTAGTAAAACTCTGATAACTTAGCAACCTGCTTCTGGTCTATTTTGTTTTGTTTTGTTAATGTAGGTTACCAATAGGGTTTGGGGGGTGGTTTTTTGGAGAAAATTATGAAATTCGAAAAACGGTTTTTTAGAAGAAAATACCGGTTTTCTATAAAATATCGAATTATTATATCAGGCTTTAAAAATGATCAAGCCTAGTTCGGTTGCAAATGAGAGGGTATTTTCTATTTCGGGGAATTTTGTGAATAAACTAAGGACACGGCTAAATAGCAAATCAATAGACGTCCTCTGTTTTCTGAAATCATATTTAATTAAACAAAAAAATAAATAGAATATTCAAATTTGTATTAAAATTGCACGGAATAGAAAATACTCGGTCCTTTGCTTAATTTTCTTTCAAACTAAAATTGATTTTAATAAGTATGTATGCATAAATTTTATTTACTCTTGTCTTTTGGCTTTGATTATAATGTACATTATAAAAAAAACACAGTTATATATTTTCTAATTGTTTTTAATAAGTATCCATCTGTATCTAATAACATTGTTTTTTTAAAAAAATAATATGGTTATTATAAAAATATTAAAATATATTGTTTTTATTTATTCGAACCCTTTGCTGAATAACTCGTTTCGCTATTATAAAAATATTTACATCCTTATATGTGAAAATTATGCAAAAACAACGAATAATTGTTTTTAAAGTTATTTAATCCTGGTCAACTATTATTTTTATGTTCTACTAAATTGCATAAAAAAAATTTACTATTAATAAAATTGAACAGTAAATAATTTCAGCAAAAACTGCTTTTAATCACTCTAAATTTTCCGTTAAAATTTTTTGTTCGAATTACAGAATATTCGAGCAAACAATTTTTTTATAAAAATTTCTGGAAAATTTACTATTCAAAAACCGGTTTTCTAAAATGTCGGATTTTTTATAAACCCTAGTTACCAAGGTCACCTGAAACTGGAAAAACTACCGAACTCCGCAATTTCCATTGCTAATATTAGAAATTGTGGGGCTAATTAAATTTAAAGTTGATTCAAAACCCATTTTTCACAGTCACCATTGCTAAATAAAAAACAAAGTCTTGATCCGATCACTATAATAAATAATTTGCTCGATGATGGAAAACTTTTTTTCATCATTGCCTCAGTAACTGAATCTTTGGAGTATTCGTTGTCTGTAAAATCGTCTATCTCGATCAAATCCGTTTTATTGAATCAATGAGTCACAGAGCTCCGAGTGAAAAAATAATTATTTTAACGTTGTTTACATCGGGACCTGCTCGTGCTATACTGCAGGTGTCCCCAGTGTATTTTACACTTATAATTCAAATGTTATTAGTTACTGGACAAACGGTCTAAATTGCCAATCCATTACAAAAGACTGATCTACATGACTATTATAAGGCCTATCTGGACATACAGAGTTGAGCTTTGGGGCTCCACTAAACCATCAAATTCCTCCAGAATCCAATCCTTACAGTCCAAAATCCTTCGTAAAATCCTTAATGCTCCTTACTTTGTCACAAATCAAGTCATCCATCAGGACCTCAATATTCCATATGTTGCCGATTTGGCCAGAACCAGATACCGTTCCTTCCATGATAAACTTCTGGGTCTCCTTGTCTTAAGCCACTGTTAACCCTAAAGCTATTAGAGATGCCCACTCGAGTTTTTACCTTACAACTAGTCCTTTCCAGGGTTTTCTTTGTTAATCTTATTAACATGTTAGGTATTCCCAGTGACTTTTTAATTTTACTCTTTCCACACTATCATAAGCCTATCGGAAGTCAATAACGAGGTGGTGTAAGTCGACATTGTACTCTTAATATAGTTTTCATTAAATTAATCAAAAATTGTGGTGAAATAACTGACTTTTCTCCACCCTGCCTCTTATATTATTCTCGCAGACACATAAAGCAAGCTAAAGGCCGCTTTATCGTGTCTATTGAGTATTAGCGCAAAATCAGTGAGCTTACCTTTGGCGGAAGATTTTTTATCGATTCGGCGGCGATGAATTTCTGAGGCGATACAATGATTGTATTGATTTTGTCACTGGAGCGTTTGATCTGGAATGCAGTGGTCACATCTGGTACTTCATTGGGGTTATGGACAATAACCTGAAATTAACTTTTTTGTGAAATTATTATAATAATTTCGTAATTTACGTACAATGTTATTATAACTTTTATTAATTAATTATGGTACGAATAATGCATTAAAAATAAAATAAAAATGATTTACATTCTACGACAAAGGAAACCAATGCTCACCTTAAAGCCGTCATATCTTCTTACGAACTTTCTGAATCCAACGCCGTTTGAAGGATCTTTGAAAGTAACACCCAAGCCTGTGTGTCTCCCGGATAGGAAGTTCTTCAGCGGGATAAATTTTCTGTTAAATTATTTTAAATAGATAATAAGATTAATAAGTATGAAATCATAATTAATATATCAAAATAGTGCAAGGTATATTGCAGCCAAGATAAGTTTGCCTGTAGATTCCCTCCCCTGGCACAACCCCCAACCTCAAGCTCCTTCTCCCCTCCTACCGCGAACAAACCTGGAGGCCGTTCTGAACTTGGTAACGCCCAACCAGTTCGCCATTAGATAGGTACTGGAAACACATTTATCCCCCGTATTCTCGGTGTCCTAAAATACGAATATGGGAGCTTACTAGTGACTACTCGTGACCTTATAATAGGGGTATTAACATGTTAAAGCGTGTTAAATGGAAAAACTCATGTTAAGAATGCACAATCGAAAAAAATTGCCTTCTTTTACCGTGGTAAAACGAAATAACAGTTAACATGGCTTGAGAGTCTGTTACTTGGTCTGTTAAATGAAGAATGACGTCACACAGTAGACCAGTTGAGATCGCCGCCATTTTTGTTGTTGTGACTGCTCATTTCTTTCGTGTGTTTGTGGTATTCATATCCCTGTTATTAAACCAGAATGGATAATTTTAATGATACATTTGAGAAAAAAAACAATGTAATTTCATTCTACTATCTGAAAATGTGTAAACGCTCTCCAGATAAAAATCTCACTATATGAACCATGTAATTATTCTTAGGGGACATATGTCCCAGAATAAAGTTATTTTTTCATTTCATTTCATAAGCTAAACTTTCACACAAATTCCACTTTTCACTCACTCTAGGCATGTTGTAATTAATTACTTAAATCAAAACTGAAGTAAACAATAAGATGAGGGTCTGGAAGGAAGGTTATAAACATAAAGGCTTATACAACAAGTTGCTGAGAAAATCCGCAAGGGGCTCTTATGCATTTAACGTTTAACATGACTTCAAATAGGGCTGCTCACAATCTTATAGTTATAACATTTAACATGGTAAAACATTTAACATTTAACACAACATCATGAATACCCCTATTGTAAACTGTTTTTAGAGTTCTACTACTAGTTTCTCTACATGCTGTATCATATCATTATGATCAAATTTACTTGTTGTATTTTTTATACAGTTGTAAATATCAATAAATAAATAAATAAAAAAAAATTCTTTATCTTTGACTGGGACTGTTTATATATCTCGATATATATTTTACATAAATAGCTCTATTAGGGTTCATATTTTAGCAAATTTACTCTGCTTTAAATGACATTCTCTTTAGTTTTGGTTATGTTGTCCCTACTTTTTAAGATATAGAGCTCCGAATAAAAATTAATTTTTTTAATCGTTTTGAAACAGCCCCTACCTAATACTCGGCAGACTCATCAATTTTGACTATTAATCAAACATAGTTTTCATTAAAGTAATCAAAATTGGGGTGAGATAACTGCCTTTTTTCTCCTCTTGGGCTCTTGTACTAGCAGTTTTGTTATACATACCGAGCCAAAGCGTTGTATTTATATTATACATGCGTTCCACAATAAATTTCCTTGTATATATGTATGTATAGTTGACCGTAAAAATTGATATATAGGGAGATGGTCAGGGTTGCGGTCAATAGTGAAAAAAATTTTAAAACTATTTTTGTTTCACTATTGACCGCAACCCTGACCATCTCCCTATATATAAATTTCCTTATTTGCGTAAAAAACTCTAATTTAATATTAATTTCAAAAAATCGGAATTGTTATTAAAAAAAAGGAAATTAACAAAAAATAAAAACCACTTGGAAGTAACATATATTTTTTACATAAATACAAAGGTTTTACGTCACCATTAACTCTTTTATTTTTTTTTGTAAGAACAAGAAACAGTTCATTTTTTTTTATTTGTTTATATTTTAATTTAATTAAATTTGTGTATCACTTGGAAGGTTTTTTTTATTCTTTAATTTTCTTTATTATTTTGTTTTTGTGATTTCATTTGAAGTCCTCAGTTTTTTATATTTTGTAACCCGAACCAGGTAACATTTTTCTCTGTGGAAGAGGTCGGTTGTTCATTTACGAAACGCCCCTCGTCACAACACATTGAATCATAGCCAAATGATTTAATTCAATTTTGGAGATACACATATTGATACAATAGCTTAGTAACAATTCCTAACTTTACTGTTCAATTTTGAAATCATTGGGCTTGTGCAATTTTGCTATCACGGTGATAAATCTGAAGACTAATTCACGGCTATCAAATATTTTTTAAAAATGTTTACAGTAGCTATGTTATAAAACATTACAAATTGTCTCAACAACAGTCTGACATAGTGTTATCTTTTCATTTAAAGTGGGCTGTCAAATGTTTCGTATAGGTATTACGAGTCTATTTAATTTAAACAAATATTACACGAGGCTGATGCCATTGTCTTCAGGTGATCATTCACACTTAAGGATACCACTAACGACCAATGTGAAAAATTGCACATAATTTGCAGAATTTTCTTGTGAATTCCTAGTTTTTCGTTTAATATCAGACTTTCCCCTCTTATGGAGGTATAAAGGTATGAAATAAATTTCATAAATATAAAATAACACTTTATTTCACGAATTCGGAAGTTTTACCTGGAAAGGTTTGCTATTTTGTATTTGTTTGTTTTTGAGGACACTAAACAAGAATTTTAGGCTGTTGAGAATAAATTATTATTTCATTAAACGTGTCCTTTCTCTACTCCTTTTACTCTTTTTTTTTTTTTGTTAATATCTCATAAGTGGTTCCGAAAGCAACTTTTGAAGAATAGAGTTCCCGCTATTCTTCTAAAGTTTTTAAAAATTATTTTTCTTATAAATCCTGAATTTTTTTTAAAAATATTTAAGTGGTCCTAAATATTCTGGCTAACTCGGCAGCTCCGGTGATCCCTCCACTGCCAATCTGCACGCTAAGATGAAGTTGCGAACAGCGACGTCTCAAGGATATTTCAGACTTGAATGGTTCTTGGGGGGAAATAGGGGAACTGAACCACTTCCTCAAAGGCGTCGATCGGGTTATTGAATTAAGGTATCTGAGTATCTGAGAGATAGGGTTATCTCTGAAGGCCACCCTGATTTGTTGGATTAAGAGAGCATCATAAACCAGATTAAGGCCGATATTAAGGGTGTTTGTGAAAGAGAGATTGAAGAATGGAGGAGGTAAGTGAACTCCTGTGGAGGATATACTTAAAGGGGCCTCTACATGTTGGCCAAGCCATGGCGAACTCAGACATGCGCGAACATGTGGATGGGTGGCTTGGCTTGGTTGGCCTAGGCTCGTTGC
>NW_027115065.1:789797-790303 GCF_000696795.3 Halyomorpha halys
AGTATAAACAGAATAATTTTACAAAATAGAATTAATAAAATGAAGTGATGAGAGAAGCGGGAAATAAAATGTATACATAGGTAATTGAAAAAGTGATAATAAAGTTTTTACTCTTACCCCTTATTTTCTCCACTTTTATCCATTTTCCTTAACCGCGTTATAAGGTTTGTTCACTATATTATTATTGGTGTTTTCAGAATTTTTTTTTTCTATTCATGGTATACTTTACTTATATTTTGCCTCTTTATCAACTATTATTGTTACATATATTTTCTTCCTCTCAATTTTCATTTTTTTTTCTTATTTCAATTTTTAAATTATTAATAACTAATATTGTTTGTGGTATTCATATCCCTGTTATTAAACCAGAATGGATAATTTTAATGATACATTCGTGCATGTCTGAGTTCGCCATGGCTTGACCAACATGTAGTGGCCCCTTAAGAGTTTAGTAAAACTCTGATAACTTAGCAACCTGCTTCTGGTCTATTTTGTTTTGTTTTGTT
>NW_027115065.1:790353-799526 GCF_000696795.3 Halyomorpha halys
TATGTTATTTTACCCACTTTTTCAATTACCTATGTATACATTTTATTTCCAGCTTCTCTCATCACTTCATTTTATTAATTCTATTTTGTAAAATTATTCAATTTATGTGTAAAATTATTCTGTTTATACTTTCTTTTTTATTTTTCTATACTTACTGCGGTTGTTATCTTGTTCTGTTTTTAGCCCTGAAGAAGGCTATAAACTCTAGCCGAAACGTTGGCACATTAAAATAGGTTAATCCAACTTATTTGTGTTTATCATTGACCGCACCCCCAACCATCTTCTCTTCATACATTTAGTAAATTTGATGTATGTCATTATTAGTAGCACTCTAATGAAGTTTCTACATTAGCAGGTCTCGTGGCCATCTTTTTTTTGCAGGTAGATATTCAGGAATTGAAGATGAAGAAAGATTAGAAACTAGTGGGGTAGGATGGTTATTGAGTGTATAATGGAAGTAATGGTATCTGGTTTGGATTGGATCGATTACATATGGAACATTAAGGTCTTTATGTCTGCAGGATTTTATTTGTGACGAAGTAAGGGGCATTTAGGATTTTGAATTGTGAGGATTGGATACAAGAGGAATTCGAAGGTTAAGCGGAGCCCTATACCTCAACTACGTATATCCTTATTACAGTCATATAGATCAGTCTTTTGTAATGTGTTGGAAGTTTAGACCGTTTGTCTAGTAAGTGCTGTACTAGTTTTCAGTCTTGCGTGAGGATTCCAATCGCTTATCCAAATGTAGTCCAAGGTAGTGGATCTGTTCGACAAGGGTAAGAGTAACATCATTAAATGAAACTGTAGGGCAGTCAGTAGGTTTACGACGAAGGGTAAAGGTGATTTGATGGGATTTGTTGGAATTATTGGGACGATATTGTGGAGCTTCATTAGGATCTTCATCTATCTTAATTTACCTTTTGTATTTTATCCTACAATGTCAAATTAATTTTAGTTGATTTAATCGTTTTAGCCCTGACGAAGCTCTACAATGTGGGGCGAAACGTCGGAAAATAAATAGTTGTTAACTATTTTTGTATTAGCATTTTCATAATTGTATTTTATGTTTAATTCATGTCATTCAGTTTTCACAGTGATGAACATCCCATCCCTCCTTCTAGAACCTTCTTTCCTACTTGCTTAGGTCTGAATGATTACTCCCACTATTACCTAATGAATCTACAATATTATTGGGCTTCCTTAAAATCTCATTCTACTAATTATGAGATATCCAATTAGATGAATTCTTACTATCCCTACCAGCCTAACACGCCCTTCCGAGCCTTTTTTTAGGTATTTATATGTAACTCTAATGACAAGAATGGCAAAAGAGTCTTTAGGATTAAGATAAGAAGTAATGTCACCCTCCAGTTGAGTTCTTCCAAGTTTGTAAGATGTATATTTCAATGATGATGTAACATTGTATTTTACAATAAAAAGTAAATTTTTAAGTATTTGTTCATACTTCGTAAGTTCGTTATGTTGCAGAAGTTGCTTAAAACAGGGCTAAATGAAAAGAGTTTATATCCAGAGTTGGTGGCTTTGATAAATGTTCAGCCATTTTAACAGCAGGGGCACCAGGAACATAATGGATAACGGATGAAGTTCTTAGCTTTGGCGTTGAAAGTCCCCAAAGCTATCACCTTGAACAGCCCTGATGAAGCTCTAAAATGAGGGGCGAAACGTTTGAAAATAAATAGTTGTTAACTATTTTTATTTATCTTTTGACCGCAATCCTGACCATCTTCTTAATTATATATAATTATTATATCTCCTGGATGTCAAGTTTTAAATTTTGGCCTCAAAGGCCTTGTAAGACGGGCAACCATCTTCTATAATGTGACTAGCATTGTGAACCTGATAACTTTAAGAAGGAAACAATTTTGATTTTATTAATTTTAATATAAGGAAGAAACAACAGGAAAGAATTATAAGATTACATGAATAAAGACAGGTAAATTAATCATAATATATTAAAATCAGCCCCCCTCCCAGCAAAATAGGTCATTGTCACATATCAAATTAACAGCCGGATATAAAATATTAAGGAATATATCATATGTTATGAAGACGAAAAGATAGCTTCATTTAGTAGGCAGGTGTTCCGTATTAAATTCATTCAGTACAAAATATTTAAATTAATGCATAATTACGGAAGATTGTGTAATACATGGATATAATCATTTATTTATTGTTATTTACAACTGTATAAAACTATATACAACAAGTAAATTTGGTAATATAATTACCAAATGACATGATACAAACATGTGGAGAATCTACCAATTAATAGTAATCCAATAACATTTCGAGAGGAGATCTCGGGGTCATCTTCTTTTCAGACACCTACAAGGATTATCAGGGACTGAAGGAAAAGTCAAGTCAGAAACAAGTGGGTTTAGGGTGGATGGGAAGTTTATTATGGAAGGATTTGCATCTGGTTCTGGCCAAATCGGCAAAATATGGAACATTGCGGTTCTGATGGATGACTTGATTTGTGAAAAAAACGAGCATTAAGGATTTCACCAAGGATTTTTGATTGGACACGAGAGGGATTCGATGGTTAGGGAGAGCCTCAAAGCTCAGTTTTTATTTTAAATTGTAAATGGAGGATTTAAAAACAACCTAATTCCTTACTTTATTTAAATAATAAGTTTATTGGTAGGAGTTTTAGGACTCTCTATAAATACGCTTACGTGTTAAGTGTGATAGAAAATAATGTTTATTGATTTCATTTACAAATTTATGTTTCATAAAAGAGGAGTGTTTAAAATAATCTTCAAAATAAATCTTCATATTTTTTTCATTAAATGTCACCTGCCGAACAGATCTGCTACTTCGGACTGCAGCTGAACAAACGATTAATTTGGAGTCCTCACACAAGACTGAAAAGACAGGAAACTGCACGCAGATTCCGACCATTACAGCACTTACTAGACAAACGGTCTAAACTTCCAATCCATTACAACAGACTGATCTACATGACAATAATAAGTCCTATCTGGACATACAGAGTTGAGCTTTGGGGCTCCATTAAACCTTCGAATTCCTCTCGTATGCAAACCTTACAACCCGAAATTCTTCGTAAAATCCTCAATGCTTCTTACTTTGTCCCAAATAAAATCATCCATAATGACTTTAATGTTCCTTATGTAACCGTACTAGCCTGAACCAAATACCATTCCTTCCATCAGTTTCTAACCTGGCTTCTTCTTCCATTCCTGACAATCCTCCGAGGCACCTGAAAAGACGATGGCCACGAGACCTTCTAATGTAAACACTTCATTAAAGTGCTACAATGGATAGTTTCTCTATACGCTCGTGTCAGTCTACAATAACATACATAAAATTTACTAAATGTATAATTATGTGCAGTTGTACATTCCAATAAAGATAAAAAAAAAAAAGTTTTGTTTTCTGGTAACTGCACTCGGTTAATTATTTATATATATATAAATATAAAATTCGAAATGCATTCTAAAATCCTTAATGCTCCATAAAGACCTTAATGTTCTTTATGCAACCGATTTAGCCCGAATCAGATATCAATCATTCCATAATAAACTCCCTAATTACTCAAGCCCATTAGTTTCTAACCTTGCTTCCTTTTTAATTCCGGACAATTCTCCAAGGCGTTTGAAAAGAAGATGGCCTCGAGACCTTATATTGTAAAAGTTTTTTTTATATGGCTACCAATGGGTAATTTCTCAACATGCTTGTACCATACCATTATGATATTACTTCAAATTTACTTGATGTATTTTATGTACACTTTTAAATATCAATAAATAAATAAAATTTAAAAGAAATATTTTACATATTTCATTTATTCATGTATGTACATAAAAACAAGTTTTATATTATATTCTACTGTTATAAAAAACAAAACACAATTTAGTACATGGCTGTATAAATGAGCTTGTAAGTTAATTGTCATTGTATTTAGTGAAGGAACTAAGTTGCTCGGTGGCAAACTGAATGCGATAGATTTATTGATCGACCTCATTACGAGGGAGTTTCATTTAGACGTGTAATTTTCCTATGTAATTAATTTTTCAACTAGGAAAAGCTGTAATAACTGAAATAACTTATTACAAAAAATATTTACTTGTAATTTATTTTAAAAATATTTGCTCTAACCCGCTTGAGAATAGTCATACTCTCCTTACGCAATCTCACCTAATCAGAAAACTGCCACCTCCAACGTAAAAAAATATTGTCAGTCCATTCTCACGATTAAACATATTTTTGAAGAATGTACTCACTATTTGCCAATAACAAACAGGATAGGACCCCAAATTTATCAGAAGCTCTCACAGATGTGGAAGCTAAAATTACATTAGTATTTGAATTTTTAAAAGCAAATCGCCTTCTTTATAAATTATAATTCCTCTTTGATTTTGATTTCTCATTTTTTTATTTATTTATTAATTTCTTTTATTATTTTTTTGATTTTTTATTTATTTTTTTTTTTTATTTTTATCATGGCATAGGCGTTGATGACCAGAGGGTTTTACGCCTTTAAACAACAATCAACAACATCAACAACAAAATATTTACTTTTCACTCCCATGTTCTGCTGTCCTACTGTTGAAGGAATAACAAAAACCCTCCTCTGTTTTTTGGAGTTGAAATATATCATGACATTTTAGCGGTTTCCCTTGCCACGTGCAGGCCTGGAACAAGTCGTCTATCTGAGGAGCAACCTGCAATAGACAAATATAAAAAATAAATAATATAAATAAATAATATTAATTTATGATTTCTCAACTTGTGAAGCCACTTTTATTTATGTATTGAATAAATCATTCTGAGGACACTTGTGGTTTTACAGTTTAAAAGATAATTTAAAATGATAACGGATTTTATCTTATTTATTTATAATCAATGAACGAATTTCCTTCATGACTTTAGTATATTGTTTTATTTAAATTAAATATTTTTTATTGGAAATGGATTTACTCACAATAAGTTGAGTATGTGGTTTTCATCTTTCTGAGGATAACTGAAAAGTATACATTTGAAGGCTATAAAAAATCACAAAACTATTATAAACCTCATTTTCAATTTTTTTATATAATATAACGACTTAATAATTTTTTTATATAGAAATCATGTTTTTGATTATTTTATCAGGAGTGAAGTGTCGGGGTGTAACATATAGTTATTTATTCTGTTACTTTAGCTATGAGTCAACCCTATGGGTTCGTGAGCCTTCCGGAGCATCTATAAAGTGGTTACCCTACCCCAAAGTTCCCAAGTGCCCTCTCTCTCTCTCTCTCTAAAACGACGGTATATTTCCACTTACTTTCTTTGATGACTACAATACAACTCAAGTATATTCTGTAACAGCTCACGTAACGTGATTTTGCTAATTTAATTTATTACGTTTTTAATTTTCAATTACCTCAAGATAAAACTCTTGACATTACTGATCAAATTCTCATCTAAAAAGGTCAATTGGAGTTTAGGTTCAAGGTTAATAAATATCTCCTAGTAAGGATTATAATTCAATTTTTTATCATAACAAATTTTCAGTCCAAGAATATTTTTGGATAACTTTTAACGCACTAGAACAATCTTGGACATTATAGTATAAGAGCTTAAGAGGGGAAAAAAGTCAGTAATTTCATCCTAATTTTGATCACTTTAATGTCCTCAGTGAAAATTGATGAGCACATAAAAGGACGCTGTTTCAAAACGGAAACAAAATTTCATTCAGAGCTTCATATGTCAAAACTACTATATATTTGATGTTGATAACAACACTAAAAAATCTAGAACATCATTTAAAGTTTACTAAAATATAAGTCCTGATGGAGTTCAGTAGTTCCCGAAATATAGCTTTTTAAAAGCAATATTTCGAAAAAAATGTATGGAAAAATCAGTAGTTAGTATAGTTAGTTATTGGGGGAAATCTAAATTTCAGAAACCATGAGACGTACAGATGTCTATTAGCACTCAAATTAAGGCTTGTTTAATATACTATAAAGTAATTGATGACGTTCATCGTATGTTTTCATATTTACTAAAATAAATTCTAGTTGTTTGTACAAAATTTCATATTTAAATATCATATATAAATAAAAACTATTACCCCATGGAAGATAAATGCTATAAACTACTTTATAGTACATCAGCTTCTGTATGTCGAGTGATTTTTGAGATATAGATTTCTTAAAATAAATTCACTTACTATTAATCTTTCAGTACTTTTTATTATGAAATGTTGCTTTTTAAAAAGCTATATCCGGAATACTGTTGAACGTAAAATGAAATTACATTGGGATATTGGCTTTACTACTCTTTATAATGTTAATCAATATACGCCTATTTGATTACAATGATTTGGTTATACAAAAAGTGGAGGAATATGTGTTGCTTAAAGGAAAGAATGGATGAGGACTGGGTAATGGAGATGGGAAGAGAAGTCCCGAAGGAGGTTGCACGTATGACGAAGGATTTGCTAAAGAAGACGGTTCTATAGGAGGGCATATATAAATCAATCGATTGGGATCTGGTGTTTAATGAGTGGATGGATGAACGAAGAGTGAGGAGATCTATGATATAGGTAGGTTTTTTGATTTTCAGAACTTGGAATAGGAAAACACCAAGGAGATATTGCCTTCGGGAGGTTTTATAGAGCCATTTCAACTCGGTATACCAGCGGAAAACTTAAGAGCGTCATAGGAACCCAAATATAAATCTTACAAAGCAATTTATATACCTTGGTATCCAAGTTAACAGTGATTTAATAAGAAAGAAGAAATGCGGAAGGGAACTGACAGGTATAACTAATTCCATTTATATATTATTATTCTAAATTGGGAGTGGAGTGGCTCAGTAGTAAGGCACTGTCCTACTGACTCTAAGGACCCAGGTTCTAATCCAGCTTGGCAGGAAATTATTTATTGTGCAACTGTTGCCGTGAGTCAAACCTGTAGGTTCGGGAGACCTCATAAAGTGGGTTCTCACCCAGTTTCATGAAATTTTGACCTCCTTGGACAACCGTTGGTCTAGTAGCATTACTTTGTACTGTCCTTCATCCTTTGTAGCGGTAAGGATTATGATTGTTATTATTATTATTATATTATTCCATTTACTGCAGTGTATTATTTAGAAATTGATATCTTTGAAAATTCAATAACCGTGTAAGTTTAAAAAATACAACCTCCATTTTTTGACAAACTGGGAGTGGTTTATTTTGATTGTAAAACGTTTGAGGAAAACGATAAGATCTTGTTATGAATTTTTCAAGTATCTCTCAACTTTTATGATCATGTTAATTTTTTTTTTGTTTCTGGCCAAGATAAGTTATCGTACTAAAACTCTTATAGAAAGACTTCTGTTTTTTTTTTGTTTTTTTTTTTGGATACAACTAGGCCTGAATATATGTGGAATATATATATATTAATTTAACTTGGATATTAAATTAATAAACTATATATTTTTTCTTTTAGTTATTATTTTCACTGGTGTGTTCATATTATTCTCGAATGATCCTGAACCAAGTAGAAGAAAGTTACAGGAGGATTTAATATTGTAATAGTACAAGAACCGGGAAGAAAAAAAGGCAGTTATTATACCCCAATTTTTGATTATTTTAGTGAAACCTATGCACAACAACTAGTCAAAACTGATGATTCCGCTAAGTATAGGTAGGGGAATACAAAATGTCGGCTGTTTCATAAGCTTGAAAAACATTAATTTTTTATTTGGAGCTCTATATCTTAAAAACTACCAACAACACTAAAAAATCTAAAAGAACATTATTCAAAGAAGGGTAAATTTGCTGAAATATTAGCCCTAATAGAACTATTTACATTCAACAGTTCTCGAGATATAGCTTTTTAAAAAGCAACTGTCCATAAAAATGTACTGAAACATTAGTAGTTAATTTATTTTGAGAAATCTATATCTCAGGAACTATGTGACGTACTGATGTCTATTAGCAATCAAATTAAAGCTAGTTTAATGTAATATATAGTAGTTTATGACCTTTACCTTCGTAAGAGTAGTAGTTTTCATGATATTTGCTAAAATAAATTGATTTATAGTCGTTCAGACAATAAGTTTGATTTATGAAAAACCTTATTTCAGAAACCATAGAACGTACAGATGTCTGTCTGTACTCAAATTAAAGCTAGTTAAGTTTACTATAAAATAGTTAATAATTTTTATCTTTGTAGGAGTAGAAGTTTTTATGATATTCACATATGAATATAAATTTGGCAAATGAAAATTTGTCCGAATAACTATAAATCAATTTATTTTATCAAATATCATGAAAGTTAGTACTCCAACGAAGATTAAATTAGCTTCAATTTTAGTGCTAATAGTACGTCGAATGGTTTTTGAGATATAGATTTCTCAGAATAAATTCACTTACTACTAACCTTTCAGTACTTTTTTTTTTAAGAAATATTACTTTTTAAAAATCTGTGTCTGGAATACTATTGAGCGTAAATAGCTCTACTTTAAATGATGATCTCTTAGTTTTAGTGTTAGATGTTTTCTAGTGTTTTTGGTATGATGTAGGGCTCCAAATGAAAAATTAATTTTATTTTAAAATTAACCATTTTTTATTCTCCCTACCTATACTCGGCAGACTCATTAGTTTTGACTAGTAATTACACATAGTTTTCATTAAATTAATAAAAAATTGGGGTAAAATATATTAAATAAATAGTTCGTGAATTTATTTTGAAAAATCTATATCTCAAAAACCATTTGACTTACCGAATCGCATATACTTAAAAAGGGGTAAAGTTCTACTCAAGAGCAGACTTGCTATCTTAAGAAACCCTTTAATCATCATATTTATGTATGTTTGGGTATGATTTTTAATTTTTCATTATACCTCTATCATTACTTTTGGTATATCTTCATTCCTAATGAGCTTCAGTGAAGATGAGTTTACTAAGCTAATGTACTCCGATGCGTAATTGTAATGTGGAAATTGTTGAAGACTGATTGCTAGAAGAGTCGATAGGTAAGCATCTGTTTCTTCTACACTAACGTTTCTCCCTAGTACTCTATAATATATGTTAAAAACAAAGTATATTAATTGATACATTTATTATATATATTATATCTATAAATATGTATTATATATTATTACATATATATGTATAGTATTTATACATTTATATTAATACATTACTAAAATT
>NW_027115065.1:799808-802371 GCF_000696795.3 Halyomorpha halys
TTTTATTTATTTTAGTATGTATGAGATCATTCATCACTATTACCTATTGCCCACAACTGTGTGGCAGATTGTAATATTTATCAATAAATAAATCTAAGACAAAAAAAAAAAAAAAAATTATGTGAAAATTTCGAACATTCTTAGGGAGGTAGAATAGGTGGAAGTAAATAGTTTTTAATTTTGTAATATCATTTGATCCAAATTTTAAAATTTTAATTCAATTTTTTAAAGGAAAGGAATATTGGAATATGGATATTTTAGGAGAAATAGAAATATTTATTATAAAAAAAAATTATAAAATCATTCGAAGTTTTGAAAAAAAAATCTGACATTGTTTAACGATTCAAAAACTACAAAAGTTCTACTGTTTTCAAGCCTATACATTCCACTAATTGAAAATGAAAATGAATAATAGTTTATTATTCTGGAACTAGGTCCGCAGGAACACATATTAGCCGAAAACAGTATGGCCACACTTAATTATAAGTTATGTTAAAATTGTATATAAATAATTTTAGATACAGAGATAATAAAACTGACCAAATACATAAAAAACAAAACAAAAAGGTTACATCTGTGCTACTGTAATATCGGATTGGATTGATGAAGTAAAAGGTAATTAAATATAACGGTTTTAAACGAGGGAAAGTTGGTACATGACGTATGTTAGAGGGAATGGAGTTCCAGTGAAAGGTAGCTCGGGTAAAAAATGATAGGCAAACGCAGCAGTTCGGTGAGGTGGAGGGTAGATGTCAGATAAACGGGATCTGGTATTACGGGATTGGAATGAGAATTAGAATTGTAGGTTTTCTAGGATATAGGAGGGGCGTTGAGTACTAATTGCTTGGAATAAAAAGGAAGCTAGGAAATACTGGCATCGGAAGGGTGGATAGAGCCACTTCAGCTCGACGCAAAGCTGTATTACGTAGGTATCCCGAAAATTGTGAGCACCAATTGCATAATCTCGTGAGGTAAAAAAGTTTTATTTAGTTTAATTTTTCGCAAAACAAATCGAATACCAGTAGAAGTAATATAAAAAAAAATGGACACAAAAATTATTATTTTACGACTTTGCATGATTAAATTGTTTCATTTCACATTTTTTATTTCATTCATACACCGTCTTGCTACATATCCTCAGTAAACATCGGCAACAAATCGATTCGGTAAACTAATTCAGTATCGATTGACTTTCGGTATAAGGATGACATTACAGTACAAAAGCCCAAAAGGTGAAAAAAGGCAGTAGTTATTTTACCACAATTTTGGATTAATTTAATGAAAACTATGTATAATTAATATCAAAATTGATGAGTCTACCAAGTATAAGAAGGAGGAATAAAAAAATGGTTAATTATAAAATAAAATTAATTTTTCATTTGGGGCTTTACATCTTACCAACAACACTAGATAACATTTAACACTAAATCAAGAGAACATTATTTACGTTCTCGAGATAAAGCTTTTTAAAAAGCAACATTTTATAAAAAAAAGTACTGAAAGATTAGTAGTAAGTTAATCTATATTGAGAAGTCTATATCTTAAGAACTATGTGACGTATAGATGTCTATTAGCACTCAAATTAAAGCTAGTTAAATGGACTATAAATTAGTTTAAGACGTCTATCTTCACAGGTTTTATAAACTACTTTATAGTTAAATTTCCTTTAGTTTGAGTGTTAGCAGACATATGGATCTAGAGATATATTTTTTAAAAATTCCAACATTTTATACGAACAACTTGAAATTAACATTTTGTGCGTTTATTTTGTCAAATATCATAAAAACTACTACTCCTACCAAGATAGACGATATAAACTATTTTACAGTAAATTTAACTAGGTTTAATTTGAGTCCTGGCAGACATCTGTACGTTCAATGGTTTCTGAAATGAAGTTTTTCATAAATCAAACCTATTGTCCAAACAGCTATAAATCAAATTTTTTTAGCAAATATCACGAATACTAATATTCCTACGAAGGTAAAGATCATAAACTACAGTATATTACAGTTATTTAGCTTTAATTTGAGTGATAATAAACATTTGTACGTCGAATGGTTATTGAGATATAGATTTCTCAAAATAGATTCACTAACTACTGTTAATTCAGTAAATTTTTATGTAATGTTGATTTTTAAACGGCTATACCTCGAGAACTATTGGACGTAAATAGCTCTATTAGGGCTTATATTTCAGCAAATTTACACTTTTTGATAATGTTCTTTTAGATTTTCTAGTGTTGTCGGTAGTTTTTAAGATGAAAAATTGACGTTTTTTTTTTACAGCCGTCATTTTTTATTCCTCCTACCTATACTTGGCAGACTCATCAGTTTTGACTATTAATTATACATAGTTTTCATTAAAGTAATCAAAAATTGGGGTGAGATCTGCCTTTCTATCTTCCTGGCTCTTGTACTATTATGACAGAGTAAGTTTTTCGTATATAAATGTATCCTCTATCTCATAAATACATTATGTAACCACATAAGCTTAAGTTATCTTTACCAGGAAAATGTTGCTGTTTATTCAGACCTTTTTTTTTTTTTTTTTTTTTTTTTTTTTT
>NW_027115065.1:803261-824591 GCF_000696795.3 Halyomorpha halys
GAGCCAGTCTTTGTATGGTGGCCAGTCTTCTCTTCTGTGTCTGCGTGAGGTTTCGGCTCCACGCAGGGGATGCGTACCTCAGAATTCCTAGGATCACACCTTTACATATAGTCATCGTTGCAGGGTATCTGAGGCCCCAAAATGCACCCCCTATCCTACTTAATCCATTAAGTGACAGGGTCTGCTTCATGCATTATTCAGACCAAACAGCATCTATTTAAATATAATAATAACACTAATAAATATGACAGTTTCATAAGATGTTTTAAGAACGCTTTTTCACTAAACAAAACTTTTAATAATTAAAGAAAGAGTATAATGTATTATTTGTAGAAATCTTCTTATTTTATTTCTCTATATATTATATTCTCTATATACTCTTATTATATTCCCATTACTTTTTTTCTTGCATTTTTATATTTCGCTTTTGTATACTTTTTATTTGTTGTTATATCCGTTTTCATTATATCGTCGGTTTGTAAGAAGACTGTCACGACAGAAAATAATTCTTTTTATATTTTCACAGTAATACGACTGGAATTTGTCTCTATTTTTATGCCCAAGAGAGTTAAAAGTCCAGTAATTCTTACTGCACCATCTAGGAGGAGTTGTGACAGTCTTCTCTCAAACCTACGAAATATCAAATATTTTATTGTAATTATTATTTATTTATCCTTTTCACTATATATCTTATTTTTAATTACATTGTTAATTAATTTATAATCTTAAACACTTTCTTGAGACTGGTAAATATTTTAAAATAAATAATTTAATTATTATCCATTTTAGTCTCAACACATTTTATTTTCCGACGTTTCGGCCAATCCGGCCATCCTCAGGGACAATCTACTACAAAACAGCTTTTATTACATGAATGATCCTCAAACATTTCAAAACACTTAACATTATTATTTATAATTTATCTTACTCTAATGCAATTTTGGAATTATATAATTTAAAAACTCTAACTCCATGCAGGCTATTCTGCCCAGGTCAAAATAACCATTTCTATGAAAACGTAAAAAACATTAGGTAAAATATATTTTTTTGTTAATAAGTATATCCCACATATGTTTAATTAACTAATTAGTTAAATAGTCTATAATAGGGCAGAATAGCCTGCATGGAGTTAGAGTTTAAATTATATAATTCCAAATTTGTATTAAGGTAAGATAAATTATAAATAATAATGTTAAGTATTTTGAAATGTTTGTGAATCATTCATATAATAAAAGCTGTTTTGTAATAGATTGTCCCTGAAGATGGCCGGATTGGCTGAAACGTCGGACTTATAAGAAAAATAAAATGTTTTGAGACTAAAATGGATATTAATTTAATACATTGTTAATTTTTATATATCTATTTATTTTATATACATATTTTACATCGTTTTTAGCCATACATCAATTTACTTTTATTTCATGTTGTCTCGTTATATAGTTTGTTACACTACTTTAATTGTTTGTATCAAGGGCGCAGTATCAATACTAGGAGGGGATTGTCAATCAAGTTGTGACATTTCAGCAAGGAAACCAAAATTTTTAGCAAATTATGTTTCATTATAGCAGTGCTTTATTAGTTATTAAAATTATTATTTGTTTGAAACAAATTTTTATTAAATTAATAATTTTTTCACTTCAGGGGGGGCAGCTTCCCCCTTTTGCCACCCTCTGGGTACGCCTATGGATTGTATCTATTTTGGCCCTGATAAAGTTGATTTACTGTTAGTAATTTTGACCTCATCCGAAACAAACTTCCGAAACAAAATCATCTATCTATCTTAAATATTATGCCAATAATTTAAACACTAAATTAAAATAATTATGGTCATATACCTTCTGATGTTATTGTAATTTTTAAATCTTGAAATTTTCACTTTGATCAGACTGCATATAGTCACCGCTGGAAATTCAAACTCGAGCAGACTCGTTCTGGAATCCACTTCAACCAATTGCAACGGGTACGATCGGTATAGAAGCCATGAGACCCAAACTTGATCAGCGGTCAGGCAAGTAGATACTATTATGATAACGAGCCAGAAGATCCTGAAAGTTTTGTAAAAAAAAATTAAATTTTATATTATCCTGGCTGGAATGACACAAGACTAAAAAGAAAGGAAACTGGACATAGATTTCGACTATAATAAGACCACTTTGGGGCTCCACTAAACCTTCGAATTCCTCTCGTATCCAATCCTTATAATCCAGAATCCTTCGTAAAATCCTCAATGCTCCTTACTTTGTCACAAATAAAATCATACATACAGACCTTAATGTTCCCTATGTAACCGATCTAGCCCGAACCTGATATCAATGCTTCCATTATAAATTCCCTAACCAACAAAACCCTCTAGTTTCTAAAATTGCTTCTTCTTCTGTTCCTGACAGTCCTTCGAGGCACCTGAAAAGAAGATGGCCTCGAGACCTTCAAGTAAAGAAATATTATTAGAGTGCTACTAATAGGTAATTTCTTTATATGCCTATAATACTCCATTTTGATCTTACATAAAATATACTAGATGCATTTTTATGCAAATACAGCTGTGAATAAGAGAGAGAGAGAGAGAGAGAAAGAAATTTATTCATTCATGCTGCCCAAATACATCGGGTTGCTACATTACACAGCATACTGATCAATCCGTGATCGGACATATATAAATTACATCTTTTGATATGATACAATATAATAGAAAGATAACATTTTTTTTTTCCACAGTATTCTTTTACAATTAATATCAGTCTACAAACTAAATACAAGCTTTTCAATTTACATCTTTTTTTCTTTCCCTTCCATTTTACAACCCTTATTTCATTTTATCAACAAATTCCCCTATATAACAAATATTAGAATATAAAAAGTAACAAAGTAATAAATAAATAAAACAACAAATAAGATATGCGATGCATCATGACATCCCTCCTCTGGATAACTCCCCCACTCATTAGTTTCCATGCATGTGGTGGTGGATGATTCCCAGGGAGTCAAGTATTATATTCTCTGTCATCCTAGCCACGTCCTGGATATCGATCCCGAGCTCCTCCATGAAGCTCCTAGTTGTGCTGGGAATAGTTCCACGGGCTCTGAACCAGAGGCCTCTCACGTTGAAGTCTCGTTCTCCGAAGCCCTCACGGAACTTCTCCTTGAGGAAAGGGATACATTTATCGTAGATTTCCTTCTTTTCCCTATCTACCTTATTTGCCTGGTCAAGGTCGTTATTTTCATATCTCACGGTGGGATCCAGAATGATTGCCGACTTCCCCTTTTTAGGAAAAGCTACTATATCCGCATATCTTGTGGATCCATCCGTATCTACACAATATACCTCGTCAAAGCAGGCAAAATCTCTTTCTTTTAGGAGCTTCATTAACTCGTATTTCACTCTATGATGTCAGCCTGTTATAAGGAGAGAGTTGTTGGGGCATTTCCCCAGCACATGTGCTGGTGTTTCCGGCTCTCTGTTGCATTTGCGACAGGGGGACCCAAAAAATTGTTTTTAATTTATTTAATGTAATTTACAACTGTACAAAATAATACAATAGGTAAATATGTTCTATGTTTCATATACACTTGAAAATCCTGAGAAGGAACCACCCATTGGTGATACTTCAAACATTAATTTAAATTAGAAGGTCCCGTGGCCATCTTCTTTTCAGACGACTCGGAGGATTATCAGGGATTGTTAAGGATGAAAGATTAAGAATTAATGGGTTAGGATGGTTAAGAAGTTTGGAATGAAAAGACGCATTAAAAAAATTTAAATTAGAAATTATTTAAAGCTTCATTACCTTTCTACTAGAGGTCGCTTGGGAGACGTTGCCAATTTTATTCCATGTATGGTTGCGTTGGAACAGTATTCGCACCACAGCTTGTTCATGGTCTGAAAATGGCCAACCAGAGAGTGATTAAAAGCTCTAGATTAATGGCTATTCTGTTGAATATTTAAACGAAGATTGTAATCTTTATTTTTTCTCTTCATTGTGTGATACTCCTTTTGACATTAGGCTGTACAATCATGGTATATTTTTGTAGACACTTGAAAAGGTAAAAGCTTTTAGTGTAGAAAATAATTTTGAATAAATGGATCCGTCGAATCATCCAGATTTAGAATGACAATGAAATTATTAAGTCATTACATATGAAATGTTTTTATTATTTCAGAAATTCAAGACTTTTGTTGTTTACATATTAAAATGAGCCACCAATATGGATGTAGAGATGATTTCAATGCTTCATACGAAAACGGAATATTGTAACATAAAGGCGATATTCTTGAAAAGATCTAGAACCAGAACATCTGAACTGACATCAGTGATATATATATTTAACTAACCCTATATATCGATCACTCTGTAGTTTTAAATAATTGCACAGAATGAAATTAATACAATTTAAGTGAATGTGATGAAAGAAGTGAAAAATAAAATGTATATATAGGTAATTGAATAAGTAAGTAAAAATAACATTATTAAGGAAATAAATTAAAAAATTGACAGACAAAAGAGATAACACCAACATTTAGAGAAGCATAAAATTGAAAAGAAATAGTATACAAACAAATTTGGAATTTTATTATTAATTAACACAATTTTGATCCTTCTCAACTTTTATTCCTTAAAAGTCTACAACGTTTCGGCCCTCAGGCCATTCTCAAGCATACAACCTACAATAAAAAATTTTTGTTTTTATATAATAATTACATTATTTCCTTTAACTACATACTGATTTCTTTGGCCATACCTTCAATATTGATGTCATTGCTTTTTAAAGATAGGTTCTGTTTTTAAGTTGTAGAGAGAGAAATACTTTATTTATCTATGCTGCCTAAATACATCAGATTACTATCTTACACAACATACTTATCAATCCGTAATCAGACATATATAAATTACAAATACATGGTATAATCAGAAAAAAAGAGATACAATAATAAGATTTTTTTTCTCCTACAGTTTCCTTTTACAATCAATTTCGGTCTGTACAGCAAATACAAATGTTTCAATTCATTCCTATTTTTCTTTCCCATTTCTGCTCCTCCAATTTCACCATTTCACAATTTTTTAATTCACCCGATCAACAAATTCGCTCTCCGGAATTCACCCTCCTAGATCCTCTTCAGTGACCCGCTAAACAAATTCAATATTAGACGGCAATGTGAGATCAGACCAGAGAAATAATAGTCACAGCAGTAGATCAGTTTACCAAAACCAAACAAATAGATACATTTTACGAGAATAAGACTAACACAAATGAAAGAAGGGAAAGTGGTTTGTAAAAAAGTTTTAAATCTAGGATATCAATTTATTAAAAAAAAGTTATATAAGTGAGAAATCTATTTAAAAACAAAATTTTATGAAGTTATGATATTATTTTAATGATTAATTTATTTTAAAGATGTGACAAGGGAAATTAGCCTGCTATTTTAAGATTAATAAAAAAGCATTGACATCAACATTGAAGGTATGGCCAAAGAAATCAGTGTTTAGTTGAAGGAAATAATGTAATTGTTATATATTAAAATAAAAACAATTTTTGTAGGTTGTATCCTTGAGAATGGCCTGAGGGCCGAAACGTTGGAGAATTTTAAAGAATAAAAGTTGAGAGAAAAAAAGGATCAAAATTGTGTTAATTGATAATAAACTAAACCACTCTCGAAAAATCATATATAAAAAATAATTAATCTAAATTTGACATTATACAAAATATTCTATAGCCCTGAAACTCAGGTCGATACGTCGGCATAAGTAACTATTTTTTTGTTTATTAATGTTGTTCTTTGCTGACCACACCTCCCCTCCGACCATCTTCTCCAATCAGTAATCTACGGTCAACTATCTACATCTAAATAGTTGTAATAGTTCGAATCGTCTATCAAGAGATAAATGCTCACGAGACAACACTTAGGGGACAAAAAAGTAGAACTCTCCTGTCGGATTTAACATCGACGAAAACCCAGGACACATTTCAATACCAAATTCGCATGGCAGGAATAATTCATTTCTCAAATTTAGCCAGATGTGTAGCCATCACATCGTACTGCAGTGATAATGTATCAAAACATTGTCAAAAACCAAGATTGGTTAATCGAAAGGAAAATATTCTCTTACAAAACTTTAGAATTCATAATTAACGTACACAGTTATGATCCAAATTACTCTAAACTTTTATTCTCAAAAGCTTTCCAGCATTTCGGCCGTCAGACCCCCTTTTTTCCCTCATCATTTATAACAGAACCTCTGTTTCGAAGGTCCTGTTGTAAATGAAGATTATAAGTGAAAAAGTGATATTATTTGTGTAAAAAAGTTTTTAAATTTAGGATATTGCATCCCAAACTCTTCAATCCCATATTACAGCCCTCGAAGAATGGTATCGTAATTGGAGGATTGAAATAAATGCCAACAAATCCCATCAAATTACCTTTACCCTACATCGTAAACCTACTGCTCTACAGTATACTTCAATAATGTTGCCCTTACCCCTGTCGAACAGATCCGCTACCTTGGACTACATCTGGACGAACGACTAGCCTGGAATCCTCACACAAGACTGAAAAGACAGGAAACTGCACGCTGATTTCGATTATTACAGCACTTACTAGACGAACGGTCCAAACGTTTAATGCATGACAAAAGACTGATTTACATGACAATTATAAGGCCTATCTGGACAAACGGAGTTGAGCTTAGGGCTCCACTAAATCATCGAATTCCTCTCGTGCCCAATCCTTACAATCCAAAATCCTTCGAAAAATCCTAAATGCTCCCTACTTTGTCACAAAGACATCATCCACAAAGACCTTAATGTTCCATTTGTAACCGATCTAGCATTAACCAGGTATCAATCCTTCCATTACAAACTCCCTAACTACTCAAACCCATTACTTTCTAATCTTGCTTCCTCTTTTATTCCGGACAATCCTCCGAGGCGTCTGAAAAGAAGATGGCCTCGAGACTTTATATTGTAAAAATATTTTTAGAGTGCTACCATTGGGTAGTTTCTCTACATACTTGTACCATACCATTATGATTTCCTCAAATTTACTTTTATTTATGTAGAATTCTAAATATCAATAAATAAATTTAAAAAAAAAATTAGAATATAAGAAGTTATATGTGAAATGGGCAATTAGCCTGCAAATAAGATTTTAAAAACAAGACATCAATATTTAACGTTGTCTTCTTGAAAATGGTCTGAGGGCCGAAACGTTGGAGAGCTTTTGAGACTAAAAGTTGAGAGTAATTTTGATCGAAACTGTTTATGTTAATAATGAAATAAACCACTCTCAAACAATCATTATAATTAATTATTAATTAGAATTCATGTCTCATGACAGATATTTAAGAAACAAAAACGTATTTTTTGCCTTAAATTCTTCACAAATCCCCAGATTTTTCAGTTCTGAGATTGAAAGTTTTAGGAAACGTTGGGGAAATGTATAGAAAGTGAGTTCAAATATTTTGAATATAAATGTTTTTATTTCATAAAATTGTTTTACTAAATCATCTTTGAAAACTGACGTTGCATATGAAACAATCTAATATATTTATCTTTATTAAAGTGTCAGGATATTATTTGAAAATTCTTTTAAAAAAAAATCTTGAGTCTCTTAAGCATCAGTTAATTACACAGGTCTAAAAAAAACAATATTTAAAAATTTGTATTTGATAATTTTGACTGATCTTTGTTTTTTGGAGTGCCGAAACCGAAAATGGACTATGTTTTCTCCCATGATGTACAGATGTTTTGATAATTAATGTTAAGTAATATTATTTTTTCTAGCTAATAAATAATAAAATCTTACATTAGAAAATTTGAATTTGAGATATAAAACAAATTATTTATTATTGTTATATATGTATATTATTAGTATTACCTCAACACAATTAGTTTTAGTGTCATTCTGGCTAACACTCTAGAGAGGAGTTTCTTAATGTTAGATTTGACCATCAGAGGGTGTTAGTTTAGCTGTATTAATTTTTATAAACATTTTGGTTTGTTGTGGTTTCATGATATTTGTGATGTTGCTAAAAGATCCTATAATTATATAGAAAAAATAATGAAACTAGAAACGAAGAATACATTTATAATTCAAAATACACTAGAATCCATGTTCGATTATTATTTAATTTATAAAGGTTATTTAATTTTCTGAAATTTCTTGCATCATACATTTTATTTATTTTTAATACCAGGGCAAGGTCATCCTTCGTCCTTTTATCGAAAATGTATTTAAGAAGGAATAGAAGATAATTAATTAACTTTTAATTAGTGATACCGTTTCTCCGATCAATTATTACAATTCTCATCTTTGGGCGGTAATTGGAACATTAATAAGAAATTGTTGTTGTTAGTAGGAGTTTATAAAAGGCAGACATTTTGTCTGGAGGAGCGTTCAGTCGAGTTCTAGAATCCAACGGAACATGATATACCAAGATGCTATCAAAGATGAAGATATCATTGACGGCTTAGATGTTAGATATCTTAAATTTTTCGGACTTTGGAAGATAATCAACGACTACAGAACTTCTGGGAAGAGAAATGTCGTTGTAAAATTACACCTTCTTTTAACAATTCTCGTATCAGTTCCTTATGTTTTCTTACAATATATGAGCTACTTCTTCATCGACGTCGATATGCAGAAGGCTACTTACCTAAATGTGAATACCCTCCCGGCAATCCAAGCTTGTTGCAAGGTATTGGTTTTGTGGACAAGGCTTGGCAGTATTTGCAAGCTTTCGGGGCTCATGAAGAAGGAGTTTATCGAGATATCAGAAGAGAACAAAGCAGCAGCTAGTGAAATATGTAAGAAGATAACTTACAAGTCGAATATACTTTACAAGACAGCCCTGTGCATGAATGCTGGATCGGCGGTTGTGTACTTGCTAAGTCCTGGAATTTCCGTGGATTACATCCTCTATCATACTGGAAACATGGCTGCTGTTACAACAGGCAGAAAAAAACATCTTGCTGCTTGGTATCCTCTTCCTTTTGACAACAGTCCATATTTCGAGATAGTTTTTGCCTTCGAAGCGCTACTCATTTCATGGGATGCGATTATTCTTGTCGTCTATATTTGTATGTATTATCAAATTTTAACCTGTCTTTACGTTCAGTTTACTTTACTCGGCCTTCAGATGTCATCACTAAAGAACGAGAACATTAAAAAGAAAGATAATATAATTAAGAAGGCGGACAGAACTACTTATGACAAACTATACAGAGCTTTAGAAAGCCATAAGGAACTCTTGAGGTATTTATAGTCTTAAATAAGTTAAAACAGTTGATGTAAATTAACAATACTTGATAATGATATCTCCTATAGGGCCCACAAAATAAAATACTTCTAACAGTAAACGAGACCGGTGGAAAAAAATTATTCCACTTACAATTATATCAGTTATTTCATCCCAATATTTGATTAATATAATGAAAACTATGTATAATTAATAGTCAAAATTGATGTGTCTGCCAAGTATAGGTAGGAGGAATAAAAATTGGTGGCTGTTTCAAAACCTTAAAAAAATACTAATTTTTCATTCGGAGCTCTATATCTTGAAACTAACAACACAAGAAAACCTAAAAGGACATCATTTAAAGTAGAAAATTTCATATTTAAGCCCTCTTACGCTATTTTAATGAGTATAAAGGAGGTTACAAAAATTTTAATAATATCTTCTAAACTGATCTTAAAGACTATGCTATTTAACAGTGATTTTACGAGTTACAGTCAGAAAAAGGAAATTTTTTGCGATCACAAGAATGTGATTACTCGTTTGTAAAAAGTAGCACTCATATTATAGTCAAAGATCCCAAGAGGTGTAAAAAGTCTGTTATTTCACCCCAATTTATGAATACTTTAATGAAAACTATGTATAGTTAGTAGTTAAAATTGATGAGTCTGCCAAATATAGGTAGGGGAAGTGAAAAATGGTGGCTGTTGCAAAACTTTTAAAAAAACTAATTTTTAGTTCCATATGTTTAAAAATATAGCATGTTAGAGTATAGTTATAGGTAGCTCCAGAGCCCTGTTTCATAATAATGTACAAACTAATACTATTAGTCTTGTAGATTTATCTTAATTCAATTACACTGACTTGTACAATAGTAACTTGTACTTTAGTATTTTTTAATTCCTGAAATATCACTAATAGTCATCCCTATCATGAAAAAAATAAGTATTAGTATTATTACCACACTAGTTTCTACACTTGTACAATGAACTAATACTATTAGCTTTTATTATGAAACAGGCGCCTAGTGTTGAACTACCTATAACACTGAAAACCTGAACTGAAAATTGCTAAAATATGATCCACAGCATAGCTTACGTTCAATAGTTCTCGAGATAAGGTTTTTTAATATGCAACATTTCATAACGAAAAATACCTAATGATTTGAATTTATTTTGGGAATTTATATCTCAAGAACAATTACACGTACAGATATCTGCCAGGACTCAAATTAAAACAAGTTTAATGTACTTTAAAGTATTTAGTGACGTTTATCTTTAAAAGGAATATTTTTCATGATATTCAACAAAATAAATTCACAAAATGTTGATTTATAGTTGTTTGAGAAAACGTACAGATGACAGCTAGCACTCAAATTAAATCTAGTTTAATAAAATATTTTTCTTCGTAGAAGCAGTAGTTTTCATAATATTTACAAATGTAAATAAATCTTTATTTAATGTAAATTTACTATAATATTCTAATATAATATTTTTTTAAAAATTGTTTATTTAATGTAATTTACAACTGTACAAAATAATACAATAGGTAAATATTTTGTATGTTTCATATACACTTGAAAATCTTGGGAAGGAACCACCCATTGGTGGTACTTCAAACATTACTTTAAATTAGAAGGTCCCGTGGCCATCTTCTTTTCAGACGCCTCAGAGGATTATCAGGGATTGTTAAGGATGAAAGATTAAGGATTAATGGGTTAGGATGGTTAAGGAGTTTGGAATGAAAAGACCCATATCTGTTTTGGGTCAAATTTGCAACGAATGGGATGTTAAGGTCTGTGTGACTAATATAATATAATATAATAGTAGAATATAATTTACTAAGTTGTTGAGTCTACCAAGTACAATTAGGGGGTATAAAAAATGTTTGCAGCTGTTTCAAAACGAATAAAAAATAAATGATTTCGGTGCTGCATCGTTAAAAATACTGACAGTAGAACATCATTTAAAGTAGAGTAAATTTATTGGTGAAATCGCTCATATACCTATTTTTTTTTTAATACTTTGTATTTATTGATAGATATTACATTCTGCCACACAGTTGTGGGCAATAGGTAATAGTGATGAAATGAATGAACAATAATGACAATAACAAAATGAACATAACATATACTTATTAGCTTACAAATAAAATAAAGTTTAATGTACTATAAGGTAGTTTATAATGTTCATTCGTTGTAGGAATAGTAAGTACTTTTTATATGATATTTCCATATGAATTTTTTTTCTGAATAATTATTAATCAATTTATTTTAGCAAACATCATGAAAACTACTACTACTACTACAAAAATAAACGTCATAAACTACTTTATAACACGTTGAACAAACTTTAATGTGAGTGCTAATAGACATCTGTACGTCTAATGGTTTCTGAGGTGTAAATTTCCCAAATAAAATTTACTAATAAACATCTGAACGTCCCAAGATATAGATTTCTCAAAATAAATTAAGTAACGACTGACATTTTTATAAATGTTTTCTTTTAAAAGGCTATATCCCAGGAACTATTGGGCGTAAACAACTCCGTTAGGGCTCATATTTAAGTAAATTTACTTGATGTTTTATTAGATTTTCCAATATTGTTGTTATTTTTAAATCTATTGAGCTCTGAATGAATTTTTTTTAACGGTTTAATACAGCCACCATTTTTTATTCACTCCAACTATAATTAGCAGACTCACCAATTTTGACTAGCAATACATAGTTTTTATTTAATTAATCAGAAATCAGAGTGAAATAACTTTTTTTTTCCTTTTGAGTTCTTGAAATGCTTCTATTACACAATGATTTATTATTTGAATAATTATTTTATTATATCGGTAAATGACAAATAATAAAATATGTACTGTGTACCAAACTACGTACTTTTAATTTTATAACCTCAACATTTAGAGTTTTAGAAGTTAATTTTTTTTTAGTTGATTACGAAGGTCAATTGTTGAAAGGTCCAATGTATTGTATGTTTGCTATATAATTTTTATTTATTTTTTAAATTAAAAATTTGAATCCCAATCCCTCCATTCCCACATCACCACCCACGAAGAATGGTGGCAAAACTGGAGGATTAAAATAAATTCCAATAAATCACAGCAAATCACATTTATCCTTTGTCGTAAACCTTCGTCTTGCCCTACAGTATCTGTTAATAATACCCCACTCATTTCTGTTGAACAGATCCGTTACTTAGGACTAAATCTGGACAAAAGACTGACATAGAATCCACACACAAGACTTAAAATACAGGAAACAGCTCGTCGGTTCCGACTATTACAGCACTTACTAGACAAACGGTCCAAACTTCCAATCCATTACAAAAGACTGATCTACATGACAATAATAAGGCCTATCTGGACATACGGAGTTGAACTATGGGGCTCCACTAAACCATCGAATTCCTTCCGAATCCAATCCTTATAGTCCAAAATCCTTCGTAAAATCCTTAATGCTCCTTACTTTGTTACAAATCAAATCATCCATCACGACCTCGATGTCCCCTATGTTGCCGATTTGACCAGAACCAGCTACCAATCCTTCCATAATAAACTTCCCAACCACCCAAACCAACTCGTTTCTAACCTGGCTTCTCCTTCACTAATTAATAATCCTCCTAGGCGTCTGAAAAGAAGATGGCCTCGAGATCTTCTCCTTTAGAAATGTTTTTGGAGTTCTATCATTGGGTAGGTTCTCCACATGTTTTTAGCATGTCATAATATCACTTACAGCAAATTTACTTGATGTGTATATATGTATACAGTTCTAAATATCAATAAAAAAAAAAAAAATTAGTGCTAAATACTGGGTATTTTGCCTCCGACTTCATAAATGATCGAGATATAACCGTATTAACCAGCTAATTGTACAAAAAAACTAACATTTAAAACGAAGAGGAGAACGGTAATGTAATTTCGAGAATCAACTTCAAATGGCCTGTAACTTCATTGCCAAATCTCAAAATAATCTGTCTGGTAGTTTTTGAAAATATACAGGAACGGTGTACTGTGATCGACCTTCTTTTATTTTGTTTTTTCAAAAATTGTTTTTAGATTTTTTTTTTTTTTATAAAATCTAGTTTCAGATTCCATGTATCTTGAAACATTAGATCTCAAAGTTTATAATTAATGAAGATAATAAAGTGTTATAGTATAAAACAATAAATATTATGTTCAATAATAAACTAAAGCTGAGTCCAATTTTTTTTTTTGGACAATATTATGAGGAAGTTTTACCTTAAGACTGAAAATGTTATCTTCTATCTTCATCAATAGCCGAGATATGGCCGTGGTAAAAGTTAATAATAATAAAAAAAAATAACATTTTAAACGAAAAGAAGTTTCGAGGACCCTCTTTGAGAGACCTTTACCTTCGGTGCACAAATCTCATTGAAATCTGCCTGGCACTTTTGGAAAATAGTCGGGGACGGCATGGCAAAAAAAATCTATTATTTTTTAAAAATTCGAATACAGGATTCTAGGGTCTCTTGAATTATAAAAAATTTGAGATTTTTTGGCCAAATACAAAGGGTCATTATTGAAAATAGAAAACAAAAAACCCTAACAAAACCTTTTTAAATTAATTATTTTCTAAAAGCTACTAAAATAAATTTAAAAAAATTATTTATTAAAACAGTATAAAAATAGTAATATTAAATTTATAAAATAAAAATTAAGTAAATAAAAGCACTTAAATGATTTCAAGTTAAAATTATTTTTAAAAATAGAATTTTATAATTGATAAATTGGTTTTAACGTTTTCTCCTACAAAAATAAAAAAATTGAGAATTGTTTGTTAAGCGTTCAAATCATTAGCAATTATCATTATAATTATTGTAATCATTAAAATCATTAAATAGAAAAAAATATTTATCTAAGGTAACTAATGCCCTATTTTTGCCCATTCAATTCATGATTCATGATTGTATTTGTTGTTTATAATTTGTCTATTCATTTATATTTATCTTTTTCATTAAATTTGTTCCTTTTTTTTATATATATATACTTTACATTTATAGTAGCTTGTTTTGATTTAGTCTTGATAGCCTCCTAAAGAGTGGGGGAAACGTTGGTTACAATTTGTTTTCTGCTATATTGTGTTCCTTTTTTGATTTCCTCCCTTGCTATCTTCCTAACATCAACAAATATTTAAGAAAATTGGAATTGACAGAAGTGAAACTATTTATTTTCAATGTTTAAATACACTAAGTAAATTTTAATTTTTTTCAGTTATACGAACGAATTGAAAACAGTTTACAACCCTTTAGTGACAATGATTCTAGGTATTGGAATATTTGTCCTGATTATGTCAGTTTTCCAGTTTTTATTCGTAAGTATCTTATATTATGGTTTATATATAATATATTCTTGATATATAATATTTTATTATCTGAAAACATATTTTAGAGTAAAACGGGAGATATAATGGTGATAATCAAGTCTCTTCAATTTTTGGGCTTTCATGGCCTTGAAGTTTCCATGTTCTGTTTCGGATCTTCAGCTATTGAAAGTGCAGTAAGATTTCTTGTCTTATGTCTTATATTATAATTGCTAACAAATAATTTTTATAAATAGAAAACAAATATTTCAATGTTTTTCAATTTATATATTTCCCATTTGACTAAATATCTTAAAAGAAATCATGTTTCTCTTTTTGGATTGAAACTAATGCACAAATTGAATTAATCGAAACTAACTCCTAGTTATGTTCGAGAAATACGGGAATGATTATTTTAAAAAAGCTTTTGGGTTGTAAAATAAAGTGATTTCTATAAAAACTTCATATTCTTGTAAATATTTTTAATCAATTATATATGACCCCTTTTTGATCTATTACATGTTGCCATCTTTCAGGTAATTTTTTAATTCCATTTTTCCAGAACTTATCAAATGTTTGCGCAGTGAACTCCTTAATTTGCGTTTTGTAGTCCTCAAGTGAATTAAAGTGTTAAGAGAGTGTTGAAGGGCCCGAAATATGTGAAAATCTGTTGGGCAAGATCTACTGAATAGGGTGGGGTATCACATCCAGCCTAACTCCAATAATTTCGAAAACGAGCGTTATCGTGATCGAAAACTATGCCTTTGCGATTAGCCAATGCTGGACACTTTCGCTCAACTTTACGCTTGGATGAGATATGTTAAGCGTTTCTGCGATATCCCGTGTCGTAGAGTGAGGGTTGTCTGTGCCCAATGCTTGAATTTGGCCATCATCAACAGTTGAAGGACGACCCGAGCGCTTTGCGTCTTCCAAGTCATACTTTCAGTTTCTGAGCCGAGCAAACCACTTACGGACGGTGCTTTCTCCTAAGGCATCATCGCCAAACACGCTGAAAATTTTGTTAACCGTCTGTGAAGCGGATTTTTTTTTTCAGAAATAACAAAATCATTAAATAACGAAAATGAATTTTTTTCTCTCTTCCTTCTTTGAGCAAGCAAAATACCACTTAAAGATAAGGAATCTCGGTTGAAACTGATGCATAAAAGCACCTTAACTAATAATTTTTTAGAATTTGTAAACATTATTGTCCAAATAAATATAATTTTAATTTTTAATAGAGGATTAAATTGAAATATTGAAAATCGCTACGAACTTATTTTACAACCCAATTTATCTCTGGTAGTATTAAACGTAAATAGCTCTATTAGGATTCATATATTATAGAATTTACTTTACTTTAAATGATGTTTTATTATGTTTTCTAATATTGTAGATAGTTTTAAAGATAAAGAGCTCAGAATGAAAAAAAAAATTTTTAACTCCTACCCATACCTGGCAAACTTATTAATTTTGACTAGTAATTATACATAGTTTTGATTAAAGTAATAAAAAATTGAGGTGAAATAATTGCCTTTTTTTTTTGTCTTGGGGCTCTTGTACTATAAACATTGTAGCGTAAATGAAATTTTTACTTTTTTTTTTTTTTTGTTTTTGATAGATTTATTTATTGATACTTTAGATATTACAATCTGCCACCCAGTTGTGGGCAATAGGTAATAGTGATGAATGATCTCATACATAAAATAAAATAAATAAAAAAACAAACAAATAAAAACAACTCTCTGAAAATATATACAAACAAAAGAATAAGCAAGATGAACATAATCAAACTATCTGTATGAAAAATAAATAAATAAAATAACATAATGATAAAATAATATATACCATATTTACACTATCGACCTGAGGATCCCTGAGCCCGCTCTACCCCCCACGTGTGAGGGGTAGAGCAGAGCTCAAGAGATCCCAGCGCATCCCTCTCGCCGCATCACTGGTAATGAGCCAGTGGAGGCTGAGCAAGTGCGCTAAAGCCGCAAACACTCAACTTGAGTAAAGAATCTGACCATTGCCAGAACTCCAATTGTCCATTTTTTATTTTAATAAATATCTTGGCCACTACCGTTTCAACCTTCTAGGTGGGCTGTAGGGATGGGTGGAACAAGATAAAGTTAGAACCAAAGGATTAGGATGGTTGGAAAGGTTTATATGGAATTTTGAGAATTAGAATTTTTTTACTTTGATATTTCTCTTAACAATATAAATCGTATATAAATAAGTGAAAGGAATAAACTAACGCCTAAACTCTATTAGTTAACTGTATAAACCATTTTATTGATAAGATATATAAGAACTCTTACACTGAGCAGGATGGTATGTCCTGCCATTTCATCCATCTTTTGCTATTGAAATAGATAGTGACCATAATCTTTTCATGTAATCCACAGAGTTCTGAGCTAGACTTCGCCATCTACAGCAGTTATTGGTACGAGGGAGATAATAGGTTCAAGATGGCCGTGCAGATGGTCACGATGAGAGCGAAGAAAGGCATGACTCTTACAGCAATCAGGATGTTGCCTATAAACTTAGAAACAATGGTGTCTGTAAGTATAATAATAATAATAATAATAATAATAATAATAATACTTGGCGCGACAGACCATGAAGGTGCAAGGCTTCGCGCGATGTACTTGGGAAATATATAAGAAGATGGTCAGGGTTGTAGTCAAAGGAGAAACAAAAATAGCTTACAACTATTTATTTTCCGACGTTTCGCCCCACTTTGCAGGGCTTCATCAGGGCTAAAATGATACAATGATAAGAATAAAAATACAAAGATAAGAATAAAAATAAGTAACAATGGCAAGAGTAAATTTTTTTTATAAAAATACGTAAAATATAAATTTAAAAAAGTACAAGAGATGTACATAAAACAAAAACAATACGGGGAAGGAAAAAAAATAGAGATTAAATATACGTAATGAAGGAATAATTATAAATAAAAAAATAAATAAATAATTAGGAAATTCATTGAGCGTTTCCTGACGTGTTTTTTTCATAGGGTCGATTCGTCACTCCCACGCCTATTTTTGTGAGTGCCACCCATTGGCTAAAGGGCCTCAAAAATGCCCGGGGGGAGGTTGTCAGTGAATTTCGCATATTTTTATGCTTGAAAAAAGCCCGAGTGGGACCGTTGCTGGAACTAGCAACCTTTGAGTTGGTGACAGGCGCGTTGCCATGCTGGTATCGTCTGTGAGTATAAATTATGGAAATAATAATGTTTTAGGATGTCCCATAAGATTCTTTCTTTTTTTATGCGAAATAAATAGATGATATTGTTATTGATGATTTGATGATCATTTACTGTGTTATGTACGAACCGTCCGCTATCTTGGGGTACATCTGGACAAACGACTGACTTGGAATCCTCATACAAGACTGAAAAGACATGAAACTCGTCGATTCCGCCTATAACAACATTTACCAGACAAACGGTCTGAACTTCCAATTCATTACAAAAGACTGATCTACATGACTGTAATAAGGCCAATCTAGACATACGGAGTTGAGCTTTGGGGCTACACTAAACCTTCAAATTCCTCTCGCATCCAATCCTCAATGCTCTTTAATTTGTTACCAATAAAATCATCCATAAATATCTTAATGTTTCATATGTAACCTATAGGACCCACTAGTGTCTTTCGTTGCTTCTTCTTCCATTCCTGATAATCCTCTCGAAGGCCTGAAAATAAGACGCCCTCGAGACCTAATGTTAAGATATAATAGGAGTACTACTAATGGAGAGTTTCATCACAAATGTTTTAAGCTTATGACGTTTACTTCTATTTTTAGCTTGAATACGCTAAAAAGATTTTTTGTTTTGGTATATACATGGAATGATACAACGTTTTGCAGTAAATAATTTGAAGAATTACCTGATTATATTGTCAATTTTACATTATTTTATAATTTCTCGTTGTCTAATTTAAGAAGTGTAGCATATGGAATTGAGCTCTGGGGCTCCACCAAACCATCAAATTCTTCCCGCATCCAATCCTTACAATCCAAAATCCTACGTAAAATCCTTTATGCTCCTTATTACGTCACAATTAAACTCATTCATAAAGACCTTAACATCCCATTCGTTGCAGATTTGACCCAAACCAGATATGCGTCTTTTTATTCTAAACTCCTGAACCATCCTAACCCATTAATTCTTAATCTTTCATCCTTAACAATCCCTGATAATCCTCCGAGGCGTCTGAAAAGAAGATGGCCTCGAGACTTTATATTGTAAAAATATTTTTAGAGTGCTACCATTGGGTAGTTTCTCTACATACTTGTACCATACCATTATGATTTCCTCAAATTTACTTTTATTTATGTAGAATTCTAAATATCAATAAATAAATTTAAAAAAAAAATTAGAATATAAGAAGTTATATGTGAAATGGGCAATTAGCCTGCAAATAAGATTTTAAAAACAAGACATCAATATTTAACGTTGTCTTCTTGAAAATGGTCTGAGGGCCGAAACGTTGGAGAGCTTTTGAGACTAAAAGTTGAGAGTAATTTTGATCGAAACTGTTTATGTTAATAATGAAATAAACCACTCTCAAACAATCATTATAATTAATTATTAATTAGAATTCATGTCTCATGACAGATATTTAAGAAACAAAAACGTATTTTTTGCCTTAAATTCTTCACAAATCCCCAGATTTTTCAGTTCTGAGATTGAAAGTTTTAGGAAACGTTGGGGAAATGTATAGAAAGTGAGTTCAAATATTTTGAATATAAATGTTTTTATTTCATAAAATTGTTTTACTAAATCATCTTTGAAAACTGACGTTGCATATGAAACAATCTAATATATTTATCTTTATTAAAGTGTCAGGATATTATTTGAAAATTCTTTTAAAAAAAAATCTTGAGTCTCTTAAGCATCAGTTAATTACACAGGTCTAAAAAAAACAATATTTAAAAATTTGTATTTGATAATTTTGACTGATCTTTGTTTTTTGGAGTGCCGAAACCGAAAATGGACTATGTTTTCTCCCATGATGTACAGATGTTTTGATAATTAATGTTAAGTAATATTATTTTTTCTAGCTAATAAATAATAAAATCTTACATTAGAAAATTTGAATTTGAGATATAAAACAAATTATTTATTATTGTTATATATGTATATTATTAGTATTACCTCAACACAATTAGTTTTAGTGTCATTCTGGCTAACACTCTAGAGAGGAGTTTCTTAATGTTAGATTTGACCATCAGAGGGTGTTAGTTTAGCTGTATTAATTTTTATAAACATTTTGGTTTGTTGTGGTTTCATGATATTTGTGATGTTGCTAAAAGATCCTATAATTATATAGAAAAAATAATGAAACTAGAAACGAAGAATACATTTATAATTCAAAATACACTAGAATCCATGTTCGATTATTATTTAATTTATAAAGGTTATTTAATTTTCTGAAATTTCTTGCATCATACATTTTATTTATTTTTAATACCAGGGCAAGGTCATCCTTCGTCCTTTTATCGAAAATGTATTTAAGAAGGAATAGAAGATAATTAATTAACTTTTAATTAGTGATACCGTTTCTCCGATCAATTATTACAATTCTCATCTTTGGGCGGTAATTGGAACATTAATAAGAAATTGTTGTTGTTAGTAGGAGTTTATAAAAGGCAGACATTTTGTCTGGAGGAGCGTTCAGTCGAGTTCTAGAATCCAACGGAACATGATATACCAAGATGCTATCAAAGATGAAGATATCATTGACGGCTTAGATGTTAGATATCTTAAATTTTTCGGACTTTGGAAGATAATCAACGACTACAGAACTTCTGGGAAGAGAAATGTCGTTGTAAAATTACACCTTCTTTTAACAATTCTCGTATCAGTTCCTTATGTTTTCTTACAATATATGAGCTACTTCTTCATCGACGTCGATATGCAGAAGGCTACTTACCTAAATGTGAATACCCTCCCGGCAATCCAAGCTTGTTGCAAGGTATTGGTTTTGTGGACAAGGCTTGGCAGTATTTGCAAGCTTTCGGGGCTCATGAAGAAGGAGTTTATCGAGATATCAGAAGAGAACAAAGCAGCAGCTAGTGAAATATGTAAGAAGATAACTTACAAGTCGAATATACTTTACAAGACAGCCCTGTGCATGAATGCTGGATCGGCGGTTGTGTACTTGCTAAGTCCTGGAATTTCCGTGGATTACATCCTCTATCATACTGGAAACATGGCTGCTGTTACAACAGGCAGAAAAAAACATCTTGCTGCTTGGTATCCTCTTCCTTTTGACAACAGTCCATATTTCGAGATAGTTTTTGCCTTCGAAGCGCTACTCATTTCATGGGATGCGATTATTCTTGTCGTCTATATTTGTATGTATTATCAAATTTTAACCTGTCTTTACGTTCAGTTTACTTTACTCGGCCTTCAGATGTCATCACTAAAGAACGAGAACATTAAAAAGAAAGATAATATAATTAAGAAGGCGGACAGAACTACTTATGACAAACTATACAGAGCTTTAGAAAGCCATAAGGAACTCTTGAGGTATTTATAGTCTTAAATAAGTTAAAACAGTTGATGTAAATTAACAATACTTGATAATGATATCTCCTATAGGGCCCACAAAATAAAATACTTCTAACAGTAAACGAGACCGGTGGAAAAAAATTATTCCACTTACAATTATATCAGTTATTTCATCCCAATATTTGATTAATATAATGAAAACTATGTATAATTAATAGTCAAAATTGATGTGTCTGCCAAGTATAGGTAGG